>NC_073691.1:144634331-144787995 GCF_029784155.1 Uranotaenia lowii
CCACCCAACCTCACCACCCATCGCACACGTCCACACACCCATCGCACACCTCCACAGACCCATCTCACACCACCCAGCCGTCACATGCCACCCACCCATCGCACACCACCCCACACCCATCCATACCGCCCACTCAACGCACACGACTACCAAAAGTTTAAAAAAGCTCAAGAACAACTCTTTGAAAGTTTATGGCCCTGAAAAGGGCCGTTTTTAAATTTTGGATGAAATGAAAACATGGTTAATCTAATTTTTTTTTTTTTTTTTTTTTTTTTCTCAAGGGATTTTAAGCTTCAGTGGCTTATTCATCCCGAAGTTGGTTGTTTCACGTATTGAAAGTATTTTTTTTTTTCAATGTTTTTTTTTTTTTGTATTTTTTTTTTTTTGATTTTTTTTTTTTTGTTTTTTTTTTTTTTTTTTGTGTGTTTTTTTTTGTGTTTTTTCTTTTTTTTTTTTTTTTTTTTTTTGAGGGTGGGGGAGGGTTTAAATTTGATTAAGGAGTTTGGACTTTTTAAGGAAGCTTAATAGTTTTTTCTCTTCTTCGGGGCAGCAGGAAAGGATTTGTCGTAGGGAAGTTGCTAGGGAACAGGAGAGTCTTTGGGGTTGGTATTGGAGGCAGGAGGTGAGGATATGTTTAACGGTTATTGGTACTTGACAGGATGGGCAGTTGGGAGGATCCTCTTTAGTAATAAGATGGACCTGTGTAAGCCTGGTATGGCCGATTCGGAGTCTAGTGAGGACTTTTCTCTCGATGATGTTTTGTCTGTCTTGCCATTTTTCGGTGGTATTTTTCACCTCACGGAGCTTGTTTTGTGGGGTGACAGACCATTCGCTGCCCCATGAGTTGCTGATTCTGTTTTTCAGGTGTAGCATGGCATCGGACTGGGGGATGGAGTTGATGGTTGATGGAAGACTGGTACCGGCAGAGGCCAAACGGTCGGCTGCCTCGTTGCCGGGGATCCCGCAGTGTCCGGGTACCCAACAAAGGGTGATATTTTTTCTAGGGGCAGCCTCCGAGATGGAGTAAATCCACGCATGTTTTAGATTTCCGGCAGCTAAAGCTGTCAGCACACTAGCCGAGTCGGAGAATATGATGGAGTGTGGGTTTGAGCGTTCAATTGCGTCAAGTAAAGCATAAGCTTCTGCGCTAAAGACAGTGCACATGTTGGGTAGGCCAAGGCTCCTATTGTTCATACCATCGAATATACCACAACCCACATTGCCACTGCTGTCCTTGGACCCATCGGTGTATATGTGAGGTAGGGCATGGTATTTGTTTTGGGTGAGTTGGAGAAAGTTGGGAAGGACTATTGCTGGTGGATTTCCCGCTTTGATTTGTTGTTTGAGGGTGAGGTCGACTTTGGGAGTGGCATCATTCCAGTGTCGGATCTTGGGTCCAAGTCTAGGACAGATGTTGGGGAGAGGGTCACCTGTTAGTTCAGTTAGCAGAGTGTTGGTTCTTTTTACCATAAGTGAGCCGTTAGATGGACTGTTAGACATGGTGCGTAGGGCCTTTGATGACAGATGTTTGGCTATCAGATACTGGAAGGGTAGTTGACCACTTTCAGCCATAAGGGAGGGTATGGGACTAGTTCGAAAGGCTGAGCTGATAAGGCGAACGCATTCATTATATAGTGGCTCAAGTTTTTGGCACAGTTCCTCTAGTTCTCGGCTGATAAATCCAAGGCCGTACAGGATAGAGGGGATCAGCCAGCCGTGCAGAAAGCGAAATAGGGAGTCGCGATGTGCGAAACTGGTTTTGTTGGTTAGTATTTTGAGGATGTTAATTTTGTTGGTAGAGTTTTTTCTTATTTTGTTGAGATGACATCTAAAATTGAGCCGGTCATCTACCCAGACTCCTAGTAGGCGAAAGGAGTGTACAAGGGGGATGGTTTGACTTAGCATGGTGAGAGGAGGGAGTTTTCGAAGTTTTCTTCGATTGGGCCCCAGATGGAGTAGTTTTGATTTTGCTGGGGAGAATTGGAAGCCAACAGTGGGAGCCCAGGTTTCAACTTGGTGGACGGCAGATTGGAGTCTCCTGCGGGCTAGGATGGGGAAAGGGGAAGTGGAAACGAGGAGTATATCGTCGGCGTAGGTTAGGGTGGTTATATTGTTGGGAATTGTTTGGAAAAGGGTGTTTATTGCAATGAGGAACAGGGTGGGGGCGATGACAGAGCCTTGGGGGACCCCGCCATGGATGGGTTTCATTTGAGAGCGTACGCCATTAATGAGAACTTGGATACGTCTGTTCGTGAGGAAATTGTTGATGTAGTGCAACAGGCGACCACCTATGTTCCATTTGACCAGTTGGTTGATAATGGCAATGCGATCTACACGATCGAAGGCCTTTGAAAGGTCTAGGGAAAGACATTCGATGTGGTGGTGTTGGTTCAGGTGGGTGTCGAAGAGAATTTCTAAGTCATCGAAATAGTCGTCTGTTGACTTTCCGGCTCGGAAGGCGTACTGCCGGGGATCAAGGAGTTGTTGTTTTTCTAGGATGGTGTGTAGGCGCCGGTTGACAATTCTCTCCATTATTTTGCCTGAGCAATCCAGGAGGGTGATAGGACGGTAGTTGTCAATGATTTGGGGGTTTTGGTTGGGTTTCTGGATGGGAATGACAAGTCCCACCTTCCAGCTATCGGGGTACATGCCCTCAGTCCAGATTTTGTTTAGTATTTCGAGAAATGTTAGTTTTCCTGATAGAGATAGGTTTTTAAGACATGGATAGCCGATGTCGTCTGGGCCGGCAGAGAGTCCTTTGACTTTTCGTAGGGCGAACTCAAGTTCGTCTAGGGAGAGGCGACAATTATAGTCGGAGTTCTGATTTGATGGGGAGGGAAATGGGAGGATGACAGAGTTGGAGGGGGTGGAGATCTTGGAAAAGTGGTCACAGAATGAATCAGCCAGTTTTGAGGGGTCGTTGATGTACTGATTATTGAGCTGAATGTGGAATGCGTCTCTGCGACAGCCACCGTTAAGAACCTTAATTTTGGACCATAGGACAGAGGAGGGGGTGTTGGGGTTGATTTGTTCAGTGAACTCTTGCCAGCACTTGGTTTTGGCATCTCTGACAATTCGTCTGGTCTGAGATCGGGCGATTTTAAATTCATTGAGGGCGGCGAGTTTTAGAGGGCCATCGATGGTACATCTTTTTAGAGCGCGCAGCTTCTTTCGTCGGTTTTTCACCGCATCTCTTACTTCGGGGCCCCACCATGGGACGGTGGATCGCCCGGGAATGCCACTGGTTCGGGGGATGGAAAGAGAAGCTGCTTCGGATAAAATTTCGGTAAAGGATGTTATTGATGTTGGTTTTTTGGCAGAGATAAGGCTGTCTACAGTGAATTGGTACTCGGACCAGTTGGCTTCTTTGTACTTCAATCTAGGTCGGGTTAAAACTTTGGGGGTAGGGTGTTGTAATTTAATTAAGATTGGTAGGTGATCACTACCATGACAATCGTCTAATACCTCCCAGCTGAACCTTGGTCCCAGCTCCCATGAGACAAGGGACAGGTCCAAGGCGGACATGTTGCCTGTGGCAGGGTCAACACGGGTAGGCTGACAGTTGTTTAGGATTGTTAAGTTTTGAGCGACAGCAAGATTTTCTAGGAAGGCTCCTTTGTAGGAGGTGTGGGAGCTTCCCCAAAAGGTGGAATGTGCATTGGGGTCGGTCATTATTATTATTGGTGGGGGTAATTGTGGAAAAAGATCTTCTAGTTTGTCGACGAAGTCACGATAGGACATTTGAGGGGGGATGTACAATGAAACAGCAGTTATTTCTAGTGGGGCTTGTAGACGAGCGCATATCGCGTTAAGATCAGTGTTGATGTTCAATAGCTGATGGGGGATGTTATTTTTGATGGCAAGTCCGGCACCTTGGCGGGTGTTCGGGTTTGAGACGGTGTATAGGTGGTATCCTCGAATGAGGTTAGTGGGTATTGTGGTGTTGCTAAGGATATCCTGAATAGCAAAGACTTGAGGGGAAAAATCCTTGATAATAATTTGAATTTCTGGAAGCCTACAAACAAGGCCTCGGGTGTTCCACTGTATTGCAAAATTCGTGGACTTTTTCTGAGTTGGGGGATTATTGCATCTCTTACCGTGGGGCTGTCTGTTATTTGCGGGATTATTGTTGTGTGGGTGGTTATTATGGTTTGAATTGGCCATTTATAAAGAAGTAGGGAATGTGGTGTATGGGTAAGAGGGGTAACTATAAAAATAACAGAAGGACTTACCGTTTGGATGAAGGAGTGGGTGGGGGTTTACCTGCCGTTTGTGGGAGTCGGGCCTCGGGAGGTTGGTTCTTTTGGCGGCTCACCTTCGTCATTTGTTCGGGGGGACTGTCCATGGAGCTATTTTGTCGGCTACGTTTCGGAGTTGAGGTTTGGCGTTGGATGTTGCGGGTCATCGTGTGACGTTCGGTGTCGGATTGGGAGTCTTCGGATTCGGAGGCCTCGGAGTCTTGGGAAGTGATAGAGTTACCTACCAGGGTGGATTCGTTGTCGCTTTCCTTGGCTTGTTGCTTCAGCTGTTCCTTCAGTTGGGAGACTAGAAGCTCAAGTTCGGCGATTCGGAGATCTTTATCGTTGTTGGCAATTTGGGCGGGAGGTGCATTTTCCGGATGGTTGTTCGTTTGTTGGCGGAACATCTTCGTTGCTTCGGAATGATTGAGGCCAAAGTCAACCTTCAGCCGGACAATGGATTGTTCTTGTTTGAAAAGGGGGCAGGAACGATTCATTGCTGAATGGTTGCCTCCGCAGTTGGCGCAGTGTGGGGGGTTTGGGCATTCATCGTGTGGGCTTGATTCTCCGCAATCGATGCAAATAGGAGTGTTGGGGCATCGGTTCTTGGAGTGGCCAAACTTTCCGCATCGGTAGCACATGAGCGGCCGTGGATAATACGGTCTGGTGGCCACTCGGAGGAATCCGAAATAGATATACGGAGGAGGGACAGAACCTTGCAGTGTAAGTACCATGGAGTTAGTGGGGGTGGTTTTGTCTCCAGTCTTCCTTAGGAAACGGAAAACCTTCGAGACTCCTTGATCAGCCAGGGATTTTTGAAGTTCGTCGTCGCTGAGGCCGTCGACGCTATTGCAAGAGACGACGCAGTGACACGAGTTTAGGGTTGGGTGTTGTTCGATGATGATTGGAGTTCCATCGGTGAGGCGATTGAGCTTCATCAGTTTCGCAGCTTGGGTCGGATTCCGTACTTTGAGCAGGTAGTTGGAACCGCCATCGATTGGATTACCTCCTTCGATTTTACCCACTAGCTGCTCGACGGAGGTGGAGATTATGAATGGGTTCTTTGGCAGCTTGGAAGGGCTAACAGGTTTTAAACGCAGGAAAAGAATTTCCCCATGTTCGCCACGGGGATCCAACCATTCGGGAACCGTTCTTGCGTTTCGATTATTGGGCCGGAGGGAGGAGTGCCCCCAAGCCGGAGGAGGGTCCCCCATCTTGATGGAGAAGGTGCCCTCTGGGCGATGAATGTATCGAAAACAATTCACTAGGAAAGTTCTTCAAACGACGCGTGGAAAATATACCAAGTGGATGGTATGTCGAAAGGATGTCCGTGATTTGGAAAGTCTTGTAAAACTGACTGAAAACACTTTACGGAGCGAAGGAAAAAGCAACCGTTCAAGAGCGCGGTCAAAACAAGACTGACTGATGATGGTTAATCTAACGCTTTCTCCGGAATCCTAGGTAGGAAATCAACATTTTAAGTTAGTGATTGCAATGTGATCTGAAGGAAAATTAAAACATAGGGGAGGAGCGGGCTATATGCGCCTATTAAGCAGAACACTGATCTAATCAAATATAACATCGAATATGTGTACAAAAACTATATACACGTGTGCAGGCATCTGTTTTCTATACATTGGAGTAATTTTTATGTTAAAATTTTCTTCTGTTTCCAAGAAAATGAATTTATTATAAGTGTTGTCTAAAATGCCGAACCTCAAACCGTGCGGGCTAAACGCGCCTATTAATGTTTTAAACAAAATTTCTGTTTTTGGGCAATATTTCCGTATAATTTCGTTGAAACTGCTAGAAAGTAATAATTTCCGTACGACAAAGCTGAAGTTTTATAAAAATCTATGTATATTATAATTTTATGAAATAAAACAAAAGTTAGGGTTTCCATACTATGGAGGCAGTTTATCCATGAGAAAAACTTTATAAAATCTGTTTTTAGATCTTCAATTCTCTCTTAAGATGTTATTCAGAGCTTAGATTTGAAGGTTCAATGATAAAAATCATTTATTTATTCCATTTAACCTATTATTTTAGGATGGAGGCATTTTACAAACATGATGAGGGCGTACAAAAACACTCTATTATTCTACTATATAATCATTATTAAACCTCCACAAAAGCTGAAATATGTTTAATTTTTAATGTTCATTTGAGTAAGAAATAAAAACCATCCTAGTTTTTGTTTTAAGCTTCTTTACGTATAATTTTTAAAAGTCGAAATATTACATCAAAATGTATCAAAACCTTGTATGATTTCTTAAATTTTTTTGAGTTTGTTAATTCATAAAATTCTTTCTTGCCTTATGTTCTAAGCGTATCACCGTCAAAATGTAGTGGTCAGATAAGCTGTCTAGTCAGCCATTTCATCAAACAGCCGTAGGGTCATTTAACCCGATAGGCCCATTTAGGAAACCTTTCCCCTAATACTGATTCCAACGAGACGCATGAGGCTAAACAGTTCGAGAGCTTTTGCACTGAGTCAAGCGTTTAGATCAAAGCAGTCATTGAAAGCTATTTTCGCAAGCGTTTGATACAAAGCTCGAGTGTTGATAACATTATTAGCATAACTACCGGGCGCAATCATTTCGACGACATCGGCTTTGTTTCTGCTTATACTTATATTTAATTCGCCTTTTGTTATGCAGTTAAACAAGCTGCATACTATCTATATGGGTCGTTTTAGACCATTAATAGGTATTAAAACGACAATTTAGGGAAGACTGACTTTTCTTGAAGATCATTTCCTTCAAAAAAATTCGACATACTTTATTCTAGGATGCTAATTTAAGACGAAAAACACATTGACACAAGACAGGCTGTCGTAATTCTACGTGAACTTATCGGTCGTTTCTTATATACAACCTCTGTAACTTTTTTATATATAAGATACAGACCTCGTTCGTTTTTGGCAACATTTGATTTTGGCACAATTACCAAAATCGAACGGTTTTTCGGTACGAAATTACCATACAGTTTTCGCTATAACAGGACCAATTTAATTGAGACAAACACCATAAATACGTTTTCACGTTATTGAATGTTGATAAAATATAACAACAATCGCAAAAAAATAAAAAAAATAGCACTCAATAATGATGATAAAAACAAAAAACAAAAAAACAGAAATGATAAAAAATATTTAAAAAAAGATGCAAAATGACAAAAATAACAAATATGATAAATATAACAAACATTCTAAGCATAGTATAAAAAGTTCTAAATGTGTTCAAAACATGGTAAAAATAACAAAAAATGACTTAACTTTGTCTGTTTTTAAACTACTGTCTAGAATTAAGACTATATTTTGATTTCCCCGACTTTTCCCCTTTGTACAAAATAACCATGTGTTACGTGTTACGTGGAGGAGGGGGAGGGAAGTTTACTATTTGTTACGAATGTGTTACATGGGGAAGGGGGGAGTAAAAAAAAATAAAAATTGCGTTACGTAATATTTAAATGTTCCCAGATCTAAAAATCCCGAAAACTATATCACTAAATTCGAATCAAAGGTGGGTTTTACCAGGTTCAAATATTTTAGACTCGGAAACCCATTATTCAATAATAAGATCGTATCTCACGGAGTCGGCTATCGATTTTGCAACTGTTGGGGCATCGTTCAAGCGATATGACAGGATCGTGGGGGTGGGAAGAGACAGTGTTCTGTCTAACCTACTGAATGCAACAAGTGGATTTGCTCACATCCCAGGTCCCAAAGTCAGCCGACGACCAACAAGTGGAGGGTGTCTGTATCTTTCGCGCTCTCTCTCTCCACGGCATCTTCTGGACTGGAGACTGGAAACTTTTACCTTCCTCTGGTTTTCTTCAGCAGCATTTGTGCGCGCCCTCTTCCATAAGGATTGTTATTGAGGGAAAATGTAGGGTAAATAGAAAACGTTTACCTTTGTTCCCCTGGCCATCTTCCCCTAGAGCTCATCCGAAAGGCCCCGTTGGAGACGAAGTCGTCATCCCATAAGTTTATGCTCCCATCCCACCATATCACGTGGCAGACGGCGCGCGTTCTTGGACCTACCTTCCGCATGCGACGGAGATCGTTGTAGACTGGATTATGTTGGAAAGAATCGACACCAACAACAACACCAACCAAGACAGAAGGAAGAAGCTACTTCTCAATGAATGCACGCTTTTCCACGGCTGGCTGCGATGGATTTGCTATTCTGCAGCGGTTGTCCCGGATTTATGGGGAAGGGATCAACCGCCCTTTCGCCATTCATTGCATTATATAGGATTGTGGGTGAAGTGCGGCCAACATGCATCAGAAAGTGTCGAAGGAAGGCCAACTACGTCATGCAGCATTGAATGTTTGTCCCATGCCACAGACAACAGGTTGCCGGGTAACATCGCGACATGAAACGGGTATCAAACCTAGAATAATCATTCAACTTGGAAGTCGAGGGAAACGAGGGGTGAATCGATGACCTAGGTCAGCACCAATCCTCAATCCCACCAGCCATTAGCAGCGTTCTACAAATAGGTCATCGTGGAATCAACACCTGACTGGAAGGGACACAACAACGCACTTCCTTCCAAGTCCTGCTCCAAATCGAACCGTGCAACACTGAAACAGACAAACAGCGGCAAACTCATTTTGCTAATGGAGGAATTAAAATTCTTCTCAAGTGTATCATGTCGACAACGGCAACTTCCGCCGCTTTCTTCCCGCAAAGTGTTGATCCCATCTCCGGCTAGTGGACGGTTGCCAAGTCAAATTATCCAAACCAAAGAAGGAACAAAAAGGGGTAATCGTCTCCTCCTGCGATATTCAATTCATGCGCGAGGATGTATTTCTCCCCGTGCAGAAACAAAAGCTCGAAACTGGTAAAATGGAGACAAAAATGACGCAAAATTATTTAAATTATGATGATATATTACAGTAATTATTCAATGTAAAAAATGGCTGTGGCACTTCACTGTACGGTCCAGTTTTTTTTACCAGCGGTTACCAAAAAGGTTTTATAATCAGGGGTGAAATTATGAATCCTATTCGATTCGACTTACCCGTTTCGAGTTGAACTCGAATCGGATTAGAATCAGTATTACGAATCTCGTTCGAGTTCTAAATTTTTACGTATTAGATTTCGAGTAAATCGGGTTGTAGATCATCTCGAAACGTTCCATTCGAATCGAGATCGATGATGCCAAAGTTGGTCGAATCGAACGAAACTCGATTGTTTCGAGTTCCATAATCCCGCCCCAGGTTTAAATAGATGTCAGTTGAGAAATTACTAGGAACTGATTTAAACCTTGACTGCCAAAAAAAGGAATCAGTAAAAATGGATGTCTCAGAATTGCCTCAAAAATTCATCGATATATGATGAACCTATAATACTATATTTTTCATAACCTTAAATATTCTATTAATCATTTGTTTACGTACGTTGAAAATTGGCAAATAAATAATCGACTGGATAAAATAATTTTAACTAGAAAATAAATAAATCAGTTTCTCAACACTAGGGCTAGTAACACCGAGCCTTTCTCGCAACGAATGGCGTAAAATGGGACAGGTTTCTAACTATGTTCATAAAATAGTGCAAATCTAAAATTGGAAACAATCTAACTCCTCACTAGTTTTGAAGTGCAGGGTGGCAACGTGAAAGTGATACACTTTGTTTATGTTATGCTCAAACCTGATGTTCATATTCGAAATCATTTCAAAAATCATCTATCAGTATTAAAATAACAAATTGAGTACTTTAGTTTAAATTTTTTACCTTGTTGTTCGATAACGACCTGTAGACGCATTTCAGTGCTTTTGCTAGCCGCAGACACGAATTAGTTCGGCATTTTGTCACAAATCTTTCGTCTCCAACGTTTACAAATGTGTTCAACCTCGAATGCTTAACCCTCATCCGCATTAGAGTCCCGCATAAATCACTACCATACAGTGACTATTTCCATTATCTTCTTCCCAAGCCACCCAAAAGATTACAATAATAGTTTTGGATATTGATGTACGATAAAACTCATCATTTTCCATAAAATGGAATCGTTTGGCCTCACTCAACGATACAACGAACGGGTCGTTAAGTAGAGTAACCATTCAATTTTTTTGCCTTTTTCACTCGTTCCAAAACGTATTACATGATAACACGTATCGTTACTTTATGATCCATTCACCAAATGAAATGGGTATTGAATTTCTCAACTAAAATTAAATTTTTCATAAATAATGAGAAAAGATTCATGTAGGTAACTCATTTATTTTATTTCAAAATGCTTTCTTACAAATAATCATTTTCTTTTTCTCACAATAATCAAACTACCCGCAAAGATATCGCATAAGCACCTTCCGAATATTATAAGAAGAACCTTCAGAACCTTCGTAATAAAACCTTCCGCCGCTACCTCCCGGTTGTTACAAAAGCTTTCCATATGGTGCAGAACTGGTTGTTTTTTCCTTTCCATGGAGTAACCGACCGGCAGTTCCATCCTGAGGCTGCCGCTGAAGCAAAATTTCTTACTTGAGGCTTCCCGGCAGATCGCAATTCTTGCCGGTTCTGTTTCGGAATCTGTAAAGCACATCGAAAGAAATTAGTTAAAATTTCTTGCTATAAAGATGCGTTCACTTACCATTGCCGCCTGCATGTTGCTCAACCTCGAAAGCTTCCACCGAACTCGAAAGTTACTGATTTTGAAGCCGAAATTTTTTTCATTCTGCTGTTGATCGAGTGGAAAAAAACTAATTTCGGCTGCGTGTCTTAAAGTGACAGCAGAAAAGTTGACGGTGTGTTGCAAAAATAATCTGTATGTTTTCTAGATCATTTATCGTATCTTCCAAAAATGTTTCTTTATCTTTTTATCGCGTTGCAAAAAACCGCCATTTAAGCTCAATATCATTAATTAAATCTTTCAGAAATAATATTTTGTGATTTCTAGCAAGAGCATATTTATTAAAGGCACAATCCGAATCAATACGATTAATGTTATCAAAAATGAATTATTCTGAAGATTCAGCGTACAATATTTTACTATGCGGGATGTCATTTTGACACTATTGCAAGTTTGAAGGCTTGTAACTTTTTTTTACAGAAGCTTCAAAATACAAAAATTTCTTCGGGGACCCTAAATGAATTCAAAAGTTCTTTAATATTGTATCTTTACATTTTTCTATTGAACGAACCCTGGAAGCCTGGACAAAAAAACTCCCTTTTCCGACTTAGAGTGTCAATTTAACACTCCAAAAGTAAAATCTATCTATTTACTAGCAATCGAATGAAAAGTAGGACCACTTTTTTTATCTTTTTGCGACCATTTCATAAAAAAAAATTTAAAAAAATATTTCTTAGCTTCATGATGTAGACCTTAACTTCAGCTTTCATATGCATGAGACAAATATTTTTTAGACGAGTAATATATGAACTACAGCAGTTTGCCTGAGGCATGTTTTTTCGGATTTTTTTTCTTTCATGCTGAATAACGAGAAAACTAGTAGCTTTAGCTATATAATGTTCTAAACATATTTTACTGACATTACAAGGTTTCTATTAATATAAGTTTTGTATAGATCGGTTGAACACGCCAAAAGTTATAACGATTTTAGCTTGTAGTGTCAAATTGACACTCCTAGTGCTGATTAGGGTAATGAAATCTTAAGCGGATGAGGGTTAAATTGTCCAACTTCCCCAGCATGTGTCCTCAGATATTGAAGTTTAGTGGGTTGCAATCCGATAACGATACAGTCCATTCAGGTGAACTGATAAAACAAGGCAACATCTGTTTTCACCATTTCTGAACGATCAATGCTTTATGCACTGGTGCTGAATTATGTTGAAAGCAAAAGCTGTATTTGACAAAAAGCAATAAGGCGAAGAGATGCAAATTGCCTTTGAAAATTTCTTAAAAGAAAATAATACACAATGTATTAATGGCTATAGTGATTTTCCTTTCGTCAATATTTTCCCCAAACCGTGATGACGTATTTTAATAACATTCGACTGCTTTTTAACGGCTGGTATATCACACAAATATGCTCCATGGACACGGTAGTTTGCTTTTTAGATGTTGCCTTCAAAGTAAGCAACTTTTAGTCCGAAAATATAACCTGCGTGCGCCTTCAGCAGAAACCGTGATCGACATATGAGCTGTCATCAAACACCAAGGTGGAAAATTTGAACTCAAGTACTCAGTTTGTAATTTTACTACTTTTAAATTATATTGAAATTGATTCCGTAGAGAAATGAGAAATGGTCTGAGTTTTATGCAATAAAAAAGTGTATCACTTTAACGTTGCCACCCTGTACACGTAAAAATTAATAAACCCTGCAGGGCGTTCTCATCTCATCAAAAAGTAACTGCCTGCTTCTTCGAAAGTTTGAGGTCGTTCACTAATAACGTGAGCACGATTTTTGAAATTTTCAGAAACAGTCTTCTATTCAGTTTAAATCTGTCTCAACAAAATTGTTCAAAAAATTAAATAATGAAATGTAAACATTAAGTAACATTAAGTAAATTGGTTTCGCAAGATTGTTTGGTTTGGATTTGGTTTGTCAAATCCTGCATGTATTGTTCTTACGTAAGAATTTTGGAAACTCCCCCTACCTCCTTGTAAGAAATAATCAGCAAATGTTAAAACCCCCTTCCCTACCCTATGTGCTTACTTAATTAGTGAACAGCCCCTTTACAAAAAAATCTGAAAATTTCTGAAGATTTGAAAATAAACATATTTTGTTCCTTAATTTATCGGCCTTACCGGTGAAAAGTGATAAATCGGATTAGTGAAGTGTTCGTTTAAATAAACGCAAGATTTTCGCAATAAATTTATATTCATCTGAAAGACAATTCCATACCGATTCATGTGGTGTAATACATTATCGCTGCAATACTTCACAAAAATATGAGTTGTAGCTGAATATGGTTTGAAAATTATATTTGAGTTACCTTAAAAGGTTTCCAAAACTAGATATTTTGTACAAATCGGTTGAGAGATATCATTCTGTCAAATGGACTCTCAAGCTTTAAAACGAGAATATTTTTTTTAAGCTTTCATAGCAGTGTCCCATCTCTTCTTGCCTGTAAATTGCTTTCGATGAATGATTTCCCCATGGCATGGGGGTCATTGCTTTTCAAGAGTTGTATGCACAGAACAGGAATTTTGGGAACAGTGAAGTCATATCGATAAATAAATGTTCATCAATTTTCAAAAATCAATCAACAAACGACAATGCAGAATTTAAAAGAATTAAAACTAAACAAATCACAATTTTTTTTACAAAATACTAAAATGATTTTTCACAGGATTATACTGTGAGTTTTTGTTTCAGAAATTGTTCATAGGTAACAAATTTTTGTGAATTGTTACGAATCTCACATTTCTTAATGCTGTCATTTCTTAGTGACTGTCCTACATCTCATCAAATCTACTTCATTCAAGTTAAATACTACAGCCTGTACTCGAAAAAAAATGCAACACTTCTTTGGTAAAAACTTCTAGAATGCCTGAATGGAAACTGACGAAATTTTCAGTGACATTACCAAGTAATGTGTTATGTCAAGTGGATTTTAGAAAAAAAATATTAAGAAGCTCATCGACCGACATTTTTGAGCGCGATCGACAAGAATCCAAAAACGTCCTATTTGGGAGACCTCAAAAAAGTTGAAAATCATCTCTTCAATAAAAGTTCATGAAGTGAAATCGTTCTAGGAGACCTTGAGGATCTACCTATGAGCTGAAATTTGAATAAAAGCGAAAATTACTGATTCCGTGAATGAAAAAAATATGCAATCAAGCACATTTTGAACTTCTTGATGAGAAAAATGGTAAAGAAGATATTTTTTTTCTATTTGGTTTGGTCCAACATCTCTCGCCAAGATTTTTCGGAAAAAGACAAGGAGAAAGAATAAAGATTGAACAATTTTATATCTAGAAATAAAGGTGGCCGGCAATCTGCAAGTCAGTAATCCATCCATGGTCCCACGGAGTCGATACCCTGAAAAAATCAGTCGCGAAGTGATATAAAATCAACTATGTTGTATTTTTGAAGAAGGTGGAGAAACTGCAAAACATATTACAACAATGATACAATAGATAGTTTTTAGTTATCTTGAAGGGCTCACCAAATAGTTGAGCTAATTATCTGACCGGAATTTATAAACTCATTTGTTAAATCGTCGAATCAGTCTAAACATGAATTTCGGGTCACACTTTGGCAAATTTTGGAATTTATAAACTCAAAATCTTATGATAGTCGTAGAATCTGCCTATACACATATTTTAAAGGTTTTTTTTATTTTTCAAATGTTGCTGGATTAAGATTATATCGGCCCATATGAGTTTCAAAGGACGAGCAATTGATTTCAAATACCAAATCTTGGGTTATAGTTCGGTAAATTTCGGAATTTACAATAAAAAAAAAATTATTGGAAAATCTAAGAAGCTTTTGATACCTTTTGATGTGATAGGTATTTTGAAATTTAAAAATTTTACGTTCTGTAGTTAAAACAATAACATGGGTGGTTTTTGCTTGTCATTCAGTTGACTTAAAAAAATCCAGAAATTGAAGCTTAACTATTCCATTGATAATGATTAGACAGTTAAATACGAGTGTTGTTGTATGGCTCCATCATGTTTTTAAAACGCCTGGATCTAAAAAACAAATTAATTAGAAGGAATATATTACTTTTTAAACTTAAATTTCGAATCTAGGCTCTAATCAACAACTTAAAAGAGAACTGAAGATTTCAAAACAGAAAGACAATGTTTTTCGTAACCGTCAAAAACGTCGAACTCGATTAATAATTCTATCACTAATCTAGATAGAATATTTCGTTGAAGAATGTATGTTGCACGATTCACATTGTTGGACGGAGATATTTTACTAATTCTGCTGTCCTGGGAAACAATCGTATTATTTTCAAAAAATATGTTCTCAAAAATCTTGCGTTGCCACGTAACGTTTTCAACATGATTTTTTTACATGTTATTGAGTATATTTTCAAAAACTGTTTGAATAAAGTTTGTGAAAATTTTCATTTGCAACAAGGCTTTAGAACAATGATTTATGCTTAGATGTAAGATAGACGAGCAATTTGACTTTTGCGATTAAGTTTTGAAAAAGTCGTTTTATCAACCGTCGCCACACAACGAAAAACTTTCAAAACTTTCTAAAAAGACAGAAAGGCATGTGTTGGATAGGAAATTTGATGAGCTTTGCGAATATGTATATTAGGGTGGCAGCCACAGAGGTCATGTCGAAACCCGAAAACCGACTACATATATACATTTTCAAGATTGGACGTGAGAAATCAAAGAAAAACTTGTAAACATCTTTTAATTTTTACAAAAATAATAAACAGCTTGAAAGTGATAGGAAAATAATCTATAGGATCGTACTCGTTGGACTTCGTCGACCAACTGCCGGATTTTTCATCAATACAATACAGTAGGTACATGCATGTTACATGTGTTTTTTCTTCTATTGGTCTCTCTTATTTTTTTTTAACTAACACCTCGTTTCACGTTATCCCGTCTTCTTTGCAAATTCGATTTGATAACATTTAATAGAAAAATAGCAGATCGTATATGGTTTGAGTTTCAAAAAAAAATATTTTATTAAATTCCATTCGCGAAGTTTAAAATAATTCAAGGTTTACATTTGAAATTCGTGAAAAACAAGGACTTCTCCCATGCAATGGCTTCACATTATCCCGACGAAATGGGAACCGCTCCTTAGGAAGTTACATGGAAGGGTGCCCGGAAATAAGCATAAATGACAAGCTCCGCAGCCAGATATGAGAAAAATGGCTCACACATCGTCAAGCAGACAGTGCAGTGTTAAACGAATGAAAGCGTTGTCAGCTACACGGACGAAAAGGATAGCGATAATTGGGTTAATGTTCCTTCCCTTGGCGATGCACCATTAAGCCATAATTTGCGTAATTTGAGCATACCAACCTACTGGAGGTGAAATCACACCCCGTGCAGAAGCCCAATTGCATCAACCACCAGGTATTTACCTTGAACGGGACTCTCCAAATGTCAACCGTGCTTAAAGTGGCATTTTCATGCTAAGTACTTAAATGCCGGGAAAGGTTTCATCAAGTGGACCGCCCCTTAACCTTCGGCTGCTGATAGAGTTCAAGTAGTTCAAGTCAAACCGGTAGGTAGGTAAGCACACAGCTCTCTGGTGGGCTGTCTTAAAATTCGAGAATCGCCGCTTGATTGCTGAATCTTTCTCCGACCAAGGTTCAAGGTCTTCGAAAGACCGACTCGCAGGTTCGGTGATTGAGCGAAAAAAAGTGATGTTCATTTATCGGAACACTCGAAGCCGCCCTGCACACGAGCACCAAAAGCAATCAACCATCAATCAAGTTTCATATGAAAAAATCTAGACATAATAAAAATAAATTGCAGCTTAATCTAAATTTTATTGAGTCAGGTCAGTGTCAGTGTTCGCCGTTGTCGTCCTGCATCGTTGAGGCGAAACTGCGAAATCAAAACACGTACACAGCGTCGATCGCATGGAATGGACCCCTCGTGCCTCCTATCCACGCCGAATCACATCTTCCGAATCCCATTATCTTCCAGTACCTACATTCCAAAAATGGTCCCACCAATATGGCGCTGATCCAAGAAGCACTACGACCAAGACATCGCTCCAAATGACGACAGCGAAAAAAGATGGATGATGGGAAATATAAGAAGTGTGTAGAGCTTCGTCCGGTTGTCGTGCCCCTCGAATTCACCCAACCCAACAGTCCACCATCAGCCATCAGGGGTAGGACTCGAACTGAACAAAAAAATCATCATTTCATCTTTATCTTCACAACTGCATACAGAAAAGCCTAGAGAAGCGAGTGACTTTTCATTTTTTTTGTGGTCCAATACCCGGACCGCACTCACCAATACTATACCAAATTTCAAACCGGAGGAGGCCGAAAAAAGCGGCACCACCAGCCAACAACAAAGACGACGCCTGTCGCCCCTTCCTTGGGTCCCTCACAAACTCCACCCGCCCAAAAACCAACGCCAACTGAGATGAAGAGTGGTTTTAATTTCAATGACAAGTCGTCGTCTTCGGTCCCCGGACAGCAATCCCCTCTTCCAGTCAGCCAATACCGTCCCTCCGATACCAACAGTTTTGTACTTTGTGATTCTGGTGCCGCTGCTGCTCCCCATCGACACGGACGGCACGCAAAAAAAAAAAAAATACTTTGTGTAAATATTAAGAAAAGCAATTTTTGCCTTCTCTCTTTTCGTCCGGATTCGGGTTTGTGTATGGTGGTACCCAGCCAATACTGCGACTTTCCTGTATCGCACTGTTTTTGCAAGCGAGCTATGCAGGCCGCACGAAAAGTTCGTTGAAACTACGCTGCTTCGCGATGCCTACCCCGATGGCTCCCCACCTTTCTAAGGAGTAATCAAACTTTTTTTTCGATTATCCAACCCACAAACAACGGGGCGGGAGCAGGAAGACCTATAAGGAGATCCACAACAAAGCGTTAAAAACCTAAGAATACTTTGTTCCTGCCATCGTCATCGTCCCGAGGTCCAGTTTCCCAAAATAAAAAAAAAGGGATTCGGTATCTCAAGACCGAAGCCAATACTAACGAAACGAAAAATAAAACCGCAACGGTATGCGCGACACGACGATTGCAATCGGATCCACAAACAATGCCAAATGGCAGCCAAAACCGGCTGCTGTTGAATGTGACAAACCACGGCTCCATTGCCACAGAAGGTTCAAATTCCGGAAAACGCTGGAGACGCGGTGGACGAAAATGGCCAAGATGATGTTGATGATGATGACGATGGTTGGTCGGTTGCCCCAAACCCCCCTGCTGCTACTTTAATGGTGATGGAAAAAGCAAATAAATGCGGTTATCTGACGAAGACGAGAGAATAATGCCGCGCGCCCGAGAATGCGGACACGCCGAGGCGGAGGCGGTGTGTGGCGGAGGACCATCGAAATACTTGCGAACGTCGCCGTTGGGGTAGGTCCAGCTCTGGTTCGTTTCATTTCACTCGACGTCGGACGGATGCCGGCAGTAGTGGAACCAACTGGCTGGCTGGCCGCTCTGCTGGGAAGATGATGATGATTAACAGACACTCTCCTCTGCTTTCGGTCGGGGTTAGATTCGGTCATTGACGGATGTTCTTTTTTTTTTTTTTTTTGTTGCCGTTCGTTCCGTTTGAAATATGACGATAAATGATTTCTTTCAGACGTTTGTACAATTTTTCAACGGCCCCCATCGCTCTGGGTCTCGTTGAAAGAAGGACGCCTCATTCGATTGATTTGGATTTGTTGGCAGATTTTGATGCCTTCCTTCACATATGAACGACTCGTAAGACGTAGGTTGTATATAGGTACTTTATCTAATTCCAAAGAAACATTCTTGAAAAGATCTAGCTTTTACTGGATTTTTTTCACCTAGGCGCTGATGAGATCGAGTATAACTGATCCATTGTAACGATGCATGGGGGACTCAGAATATGCAAGACAAACATGTATAAGGATATTCACAACTCTTTCTAATCGACAATACTAATGCCTAATCCTTTTCACTGCCATATTCAAGAACAACAGCGTCCATCAGAGTGCTTATCTGAGTTCACGAGTGCAATAGAAGGACTCCCGATATACCTTCGTAAACAACCTACGTCTTACAGTTTACCTGGGGCCTCTCACTTTGATCCCATTCTTGGTCTCATCACCTCGCTTGTTGCGCCCTTGCTTGTCTCGTTTCTACCAGATTCGTAGCGAACACCTGTTTTGCAGGACAGTCGTCCGGCAACATGCCTTGCCTAGCGTATCCGGCCAGCCTTAACCACCGTCTGGACACTGGGTTCGCCGTAGAGTCGCGCGAGCTCGTGGTTCATCCTTCAAAACCACATCTTCGTTCTTTTGCACGCCGCCAAAGATGGTTCTTAACGCTCGTCACTGAATACTCCGAGTATACGCAGGTCCTCCTCGAGCAACATCCATGTCTCGTGCCCGTGAAAAACCACCGGTCTAATGAGCGTCATGTACAGGTTACACTTCGTGCGAGGACTAAGTCTTCTCGACCGCAGGTTTGAGAAGTCCACGGTAGGCACGACTTCCGCTGATAATTCGCCGCCGGATCTCACGGTATAACTTCAAATGGAAACCATTCAAGACTCAAGAGCTAGGCTCTCTCCGTAATGACCCAAGGTCGTGTCATCCGGGGGTCTTGTGCTACGTACCCTAGATTTGCGGCTGTTACAGCAATCGCCCGGGAATGTCCTCGTAGTTTCATTCAAAGGATGCTCTTCTCAAATGATCTCTTACGGTGAAGTCATCCTAGGTACACCGTTCGCGCTCGTGTTTCGTCCGTGTCCTAGAAATCGGAGAGGAGAGAGTGACAAGGTTTAAAATATCATAAGTAAATAAAATTGCAAAATCGCCGTAAGGATCGTTTCGATTCTACTGGCGATTCGAGTTACCTCTCTAAAGATTAATGTTTACTGGGTTCTGATGATAATTTAAGGTCCTGATCTCTCCTCTAACGACTTTCGATATGAACTCTCCTCGTAATGATTCGAGGCTAGCACGTATACCTTTTCTCTTGACGATTCGCGTCCTGTTTTTTCCTCCAACGACTCGAAGTCCAACCTTTCATTACAAAGGTCGTCACATTTTGTCACTTCAACGAAATGCGTTGTTCAAGAACAGCTTATCGTGGACTTGTACCTGTCACGAAACATGCGTGGGACTCAACGTAACGATTCGGATGATTCCCAGTGAAGACGTCATCTTACACCGTTTCCCATGATTCATCAAGCAAGTTTAGTTTAAGAAGCAGACTTGACTGGCGTTTATATAAGCTTTTCGTCAAGTACACTTTTTGAAAATCAAAGCTTATGCTACCATTTCCAATATAAGCTTTGCTAGTATAGCCAGGCAAATTCTACTAAGAATTCATAAGATACCTCTTTGTGAGGTCCTTTTATAAATGCAAATTTTTTTTTTATAAGAGTCTTATGAAATTCTTCCAATTCCAAAAAGAAGAAACGACCATAGTGATAGAAAAAAATAATCAAATTATTCATTCTATCAGTTTTTTTTCATCGTCAAACCCACCAGTTGTGCAGTTAGCTAGATCTTCCAAATAATAAAGTCTGTTTCAGATAGAATCTGGTCGCATCTTTTCATTTACTGCAGCGCCCCTAGTTGTCACATCGCGAATTGACAGTGTTTTGATTCGGATGGTTTGTTTACTTAGTGGGGAAAATTTCATCAAGATTGAAGCAGCCAGTCAAAGTTATCGACGATGGAACGCGAAAGGCGAGAGAAAATTTTGCACACTCAGGTAGAGAAACCGACGTGGTCAGGGGTAAAGATCGCGAAATTCCTGAAATATCCAAAATCGACGGTAAATTCGGTGCTGCAACGTTACCGAGAGACCCTTACGGTCGAGCAAAACAAACCAGGCGTAAGAGTGGAACATATGACCGGAAGCTGCGTAATTCGATCAGTTCACAATAATCCTGGAATCTCCTTGCGTGATTTGGGGAAAAAGTTCAAGACGAATTACAGTACAGCTCGACGAATTTGTTTGCGAGAAGGCTTGCGGTCGTATCATGCAAGGAAACACCCCAACAGGACGCTGAAATAAAACCTGGTTGTCAAAACCAGGGCAAGGAAGTTGTACGAGAAAGTGCTGACCAATAAAAACCCTAAAAAATGACATTTTTACTTTTGTTGTACGTTATTTCTTTGCGGAGAAATGATCTATTTTATCCGACCAGATTCTATGTGAAACAGACTTTAAGTTTAAGTGGTCTTATGTATATGGGAAACGATTTTTTTTCAGCTATTGAAATGGAGAGCTGTTTGTAGAATTTTGTGGAAACAACAACATGGTGATCGGTGGATCGCCATCGCCAAACCCCATCGACCAGCACATAAGGTTTCTTGGGTATCCCAAGATGGCCGAACAGAAAATCATATAGACCTCATCTGCAAATAAAATTTATGTTCATTTTGCTTAGCTTGATCGACTACTCACATACACCTTAAGTTATTGAACTCGAAATGCTTCTTTAAACTATTTCTGAAACTGATTTGATACTTTTGTGTTCGACTTTATTCCGTCATCATTAATACTTAAACATTTCGGATTCCATAACCGCAGGCGTGGCTAAGCAGAACGAATTCCACATCGCCAATGACCGAGGCCATCAATTTTGTCCAGAGGTAAAAAGAATCGTCTCTGGGATTGACAGCATATTCTCAATGAACAAAACTGATGCTCTCTTTTTATACATCAATAACGGCGCTGGCCACGTCCTAGTACTCAATAGATAGAGAGGAAAATAAGAGAAAGGGATGAAAGAAAACAAACTTATGCTTTAGGACCGAGGTCACCTTTGCATCCTAGCAAAACAATTTTAGTGCGGATGTGGGAAAAGGGATATGATCAGGAAACACTTTTGACAAGTGTAAAGATCTTATTTTTGAAACCTCTTTCTTTATGCTTCTATTTTTTACTATCAGAATCAATTTGACGTGTAACTAACATAGGCCTCATTTAGAATAAAACATTTGTAAGAGTGTTTGGAGAAAAGCTAGTGTAACATGGAAATCACCCTGACAGGGAATGAAGTCGCATGAGATTTCTTCTCTTAATCTCTTGAGCTCTCTACTGAAACTTCTGTACTTCTGAAGAGGTCTGTCGTACTTGAAGCTTATATTTTTGGATATTTTCCAGATTATTTCTCACGCAAACTCAACACCACTGTTATTCGTGAAATTTGTTAACAGAATCACGCGCTTTACGCTGTTTTCTTTCGTTCTCTCATCGTTTGAGTTCTCGCTCTCATTCTATATTCTGACAGCATTACGAGTGTACACGATAAAGAACATACTTTCGATTTTTCTTAAGCGTGTTAATCATTATCACATGCGAACATGGTTTTACTCATTTTTGGATATTTATCTTTCTTCCACCTGTAATCCTTGTAGTATAATATTCAAATTTTTCAGAGGTTTAAATTGACATACTTTTTTGCATCTAATTCTTTTGATTTAGGTAAGAAAAGTAAACACCTTTCGATATCTTGAGACTTGGTTTGATTGTATCAAATTCAATACTTTTTGTCTTATTTTTTCCTTCTCTACCGAACTTGCTTGCTCTTTTTTAGGCGTTCGAACTTCGAAAAAATAATCAATGTTTAGTATTTTTTTGTTCATTTGAGTTTCTTCCTAAAAGCTGTACGAACATAATAGAAAGTCTTTAGATTTGTGTCTAATTCGACGCCTGAAATAGACTTTGCAGTCCAATTACCTGAAAGTTAAATTAAATTTATGGTAAATTTGAGTAGATTTTTAATTTACTTGCCTATTCATGTGGATATTTATGAAAAGTTAATATACTTAATTATACAGTTTGAATTCTGATAACGATTTTACCGAGTAATGTTTGACAGCGTGTTTTATTCATGTTGAAACGAGGTATAGTAAACATTTTAATAATATTAGAAATTTTGAAAATTAATATCATTTAAAACAAATAATAGAGTATGGTGGGGTAAAAGTACGACCTTAGTGCTATCCCATTTTTGGAAAATTTTGCAGTTGTTTTTCCAAAAAACCAAGAACAGCATTGGATTCCTTAGACTTTTATCTCTCTTCTAAAAAATTACGAAGATAATCGATCGTCGCATTTGATAGCAGTAGTGAAAATGCCTAACTGCTATCGAAACGTACTTTTACCCCACATCTGGGGCAAAAGTTCGAATGACGTGGGGTAAAAGTACGACCATTCAAAATTCCACAATTCTGCATGAAGTCAGAAGTAAAATTATTTTATATCAATCTTTGCTTACAGCAGTAACTTCTGTGTTCGCTTCTGACACAAATCCCATACATGGGGGAACAACCTGCGCGAATTTGGAGCTCTCCAATAATTTTCCATATTCAACAGGTTTACGTAATCCAGTTCTCATCGTATTTGAGCAATTTTTCGCGCGAGCAAGTCTTTGTAGAATCAAAAACATGCGCTGCTGTTCCCAGTGAATTTTAGAAAGAAGTTAAAACTTTCCGTTCAGATTTGCTTCAGTAGACCCTGTATATCATTCGTACTTTTGCCCCATTTGCAGTTCGTACTTTTGCCCCTTCAAGGCTTCTTGTGATTCACAGTTTATTGTGCAAAACGGAGACATATTAATCAAATTCTCTCTTCGGCATTTGCTAGTGGTTGAAAACAACTAAACAGATAAATCAAGACTTTCATTGAAAGCCAGAATTTTGATTACTCAAAAATGTTTGCCGTTATTTTAAATATTACATCATTTGGGCAAAAAATCTGCTTTACCTCATTTTTGGGAGTGATTTCAATTTTTCCAAATAAAAATTATGTCTGGATGTAGGCAGTCCAAATCACTATCAATCCACGCCAGAGTTTTGAATTTTACTTTTTTCGGTTTGTAATAATCTCAAAACGTACTTTTACCCGACTCGTACTTTTACCCCACCTTACTCTACTTATCAAAAAATTTTAAAAGCACTATCTTCAAGTGCAAAAAGAAATCTTTTTCACATGATCAATTTTTTTCGGAAAATAATCTCGAATTGAACCAATTTTGAACATGACAGCATACGTAAGCATACCGAAAATTTAAAAAAAATGTTCAATGTAAACTAAAGAAAATGATAATAAAAAAACAACACTTATCTTAATGAGTCCTCCAAAGGTTACCGTTTTTCACTTTGAAAGATAATCCTGGGCCAGTCCGGAAGATTTAGCACTAAGGCTATGATCATTTAGTATCCGGGCACTTTATTTCGGTGATAGCTACGTTAATTTAGCTCGGATCTGAAAAACTTTAGTAGCGTTTTGTTGGTTATGAAAAGGACTATCTTACCTATTTTTGATGGATTTTTAAGTTAACGTGTGTTTGAGATATTTACGATGCAAAAAGACATGGTAAAAATAATTTTGCACAAATTTGCTCCTTTTACGCATTTTGCGTCTTGAAAATTCTTCATTGTTGACTTGAAAGCTCATGAACAGTTGATATTTTCTGTTTATTTTTTCATACCAAATGGTTAAGAAGTATAAGGAGTCCCTCTAGGATCCACACGAAGTTCAAACCAACCATCGGAGTGCAACTCTTGATGTTAAATATGGTAAAAAGTCTATGGTTATTGGGGATAACTGAATGCAGACTCCTTAAATAATGCCGAAAATCCATTTTCGGCAGGCAAAAAGGGTTGTCTAACTAGTAGACACCAAGTAAATAACTAATAATGATCAATTCCAAAGTCACTTCCATCTGTACCGTTGAGCCGTCAACACGTACGCCGGAGCATCGTATCGTTGCTGTGTACCTGCAGGAACATTTTACATTATTTATTTTTCCTTACCTGTATTTCAATCAGCACTTTTCAGTGCTAAAATTATTTTCATTTTCTTTTATTCATATTTTCTCTTTTCTTTCCAGCATGGGGAAGTCTTCGGCCGGCTCAAGGGCCGGAAGAAAACGGATTGCTGAACCTAATCCAGGGCCATCTGCCAAAAAAGTTGAAATTTCCAATTTATTCGATGTCCTTCATAACATCGGTGATGAGGAAATATTCATATTTAATTCTGATAAGAGTACTAAGAAACCTTCTTCTTCTTCTTATACTCTTAAAAACGAAAAGATTCCACCAATAACGGTCACGATTCCTGACTTCAATGCCTTTCGAAAAGAAATCGTCACTTCCGTCAAGGATGTGAAGATTTCTTTTCAGATCGGTCGAAGGGGAACTGCTCGTATATTGGCGGAATCTTTTAATGATTTTCAAAAGGTTTTGAATTATTTGAATAATAAAAAACACCAATTTTTTACGTACGACACTAGAAGTGATCGTCCATTTAAAGTTGTACTTCGTGGTCTCACTGGCGATCAGACACCGGATGAGATCACAGCTGAATTAAATTCTTTGTTAGGTTTTTCTCCAATTCAAGTAATTCAAATGAGGAAAAGAACCAACACGAATAATATCAGTAGTGTTGGTTTTGCTCCTGAACTTTATTTGATCCATTTTAAAAAGGATCAGGTTAATAATTTGCAAATTCTTGAAAAGGCTCGTCTTATGTTTCATTGTCGAGTCAAATTCGAACCTTTTCGTAAATCTTCTACCAATTTTCTTCAAAATATTACGCAATGTCGTCGTTGTCAAGCTTTTTGTCATGGCACTAAAAATTGTAGAATGAATGCCAGATGCATGTTTTGCGGCTCATTCGATCATGAAAAATCTAAATGCCTTTTTGGTGGTGATAAGCCAAAAACAGAATTTTTTAAGTGTGCAAATTGCGCAGGTAATCATTCCTCGAATTCGCTAGACTGTCCCATCAGGGCAAAAATTATTGCTTCTAGGAAAAACCCCAAAGTTTCCAGAAAAGTTTCTTCTCCTCCTTCCTCTTTTTCGTCTACACACGTCAGACCGGCAAACAACCTGCCTGTTCGCAGTCAGCCTCGGCCTACTTTGGAATCACGGCTGGGTAATACCCGAAGTGATTTTAATGTTACCTGGGCTGATTCTGCGCCCCAGACTCGTTGTTTATCGTTCTCAGAGGTGGTTGAAAATGGGTTGCCCTCTTCAGGTTTAACTAATAAAAATGGGAAAAAACCAAGTCTCAACGTTCATGCGAAGGCTTGGGAAAATCCCCGAAATTCAAATACTTTTTCTTCTCCTTCCTCTTCTGATTCTAACAATTTTGTTGATTTGGGTGAGATTACTGAGGAAAAATTAAAATTTTTGCATCAAAATTTAATGGAAATGATGCAACTTATGTTGAAAGCAAATTCAATGTTTGAAGCTTTCCAAACTTCTTTTAATTATGCTAACAAAATTATTATGACTTTACGATTCCCTCATGGATCCAAATAGATGTTTAAATATTATGAATTGGAACGCTAGATCTTTGCTGGCTAACCAAGACGAGTTCTTTTTATTTTTGAAAACTCAAAACATACATATTGCTGCCATCACTGAAACTTTTTTAAAGCCAGACAATAACTTGAAAAGCAATGCTTTCTTTAAAATTTTACGAAATGATCGACTTGATCGACAAGGTGGGGGTGTAGCTATTGTCATCAATAGTCGTCTCACATTTAGACTTCTTCCTTCTTTCAATACAAAAGTCTTAGAAACAATTGGAATTGAATTAGAAACTTCTATGGGGAAAATTATAATTGTAGCGGCATATTTGCCTTTTCAATGTAGTGGTGAACAGAAAAATTTTTTGAAGGGAGATTTACAAAAACTCACCAGAAATAAATCTAAATTTTTTATTATTGGTGACTTTAATGCAAAACACCGATCTTGGAATAATATTTCATCAAATTCAAATGGGAATATTTTGTTTAATGACTGCTCTGCAGGTTATTATACTGTTGAATATCCTAATGGGCATACTTGTTTTTCTTCAATTAGAAATCCCTCCACAATTGATTTGGTTCTAACGGATTTAGGCGAGCATTGTAGTCAATTAGTTACTCATGCGGACCTCGATTCAGACCACCTTCCAGTAACATTTTCTTTATCCCAAAGTCCCATTGAAAACCCTTTAAAATCAACTTTTAACTTTCAAAAGGCTAACTGGGAGCGATATATGAATTTTATTGAACGTAATTTAGATGTAAACGTTCCACTGAATTCAATAGAAGATATTGATTTGGCTGTAGAAAATTTGACAACTTCAATAGTCAATGCTAAAGCCGCCTCAATACCTAAAGTTAAACATAAATTTAATCAACCTTTAATTGATGATGATCTTCAGTTTTTGATACGACTGAAAAACATTCGTCGACGCCAATATCAACGTACTAGAGATCCTTATTTGAAATTAATTTATTGCGACCTTCAAAAAGAGATCAAACGTCGTTTAAATTTCATTCGTAATGAAAATTTTGCTAAAGCACTAGAGGACATAAAACCCTACTCAAAGCCATTTTGGAAATTAACTAAAATTTTGAAAAAGCCCCAGAAGCCAATTCCTACTTTGAAAGATGGGGATAAACTTCTTTTAACTAATTCAGAAAAGGCTCAAAAATTAGCCCAACAATTTGAGTCTGCTCATGATTTTAATTTAAACGTTGTAAGTCCAATTGATGCTCAAATTTCCCTAGAATTTGATGATATTCTTTCTAAGCAAAATGTGTTTGAAAGTTCTTGTGAGACAAATATTGATGAACTTAAATTGATTTTCAAAAAATTTAAAAATATGAAAGCTCCAGGGGAAGATGGGATTTTCTATATTCTTATTAAAAAGTTGCCTGAAAGCACTTTAAATTTTTTAGTTAAAATTTTCAACAAATGTTTTCACTTGGCCTATTTTCCCAATAAATGGAAAAATGCCAAAGTAACTCCAATTTTGAAACCTGGAAAAAGTGCTTCAGAGCCTTCAAGTTATCGACCAATTAGTTTGCTTCCATCTTTAAGTAAACTATTTGAGAGAGTTATTTTGAATAGAATGATGATTCACATTAATCAGAATTCCATTTTCCCTGATGAACAATTTGGTTTTCGTCATGGACATTCTACTACACATCAACTTTTGAGTGTAACTAATATGATTAACGCTAGCAAATCTGAAGGTTATTCAACTGGTGTTGCTTTTCTTGATATTGAAAAAGCTTTTGACAGTGTTTGGCACAAAGGTTTAGTAGCTAAATTAGCTCGATTTGATTTTCCTATATACAGTTGCGTTCAAAAAAGAATGAAATCGCGTGAAGCCGCGCACCCACTTCCAACTTTGACAAGCTGCCATTTCTCTCTCGGTTGATATTTTTGTATGAAAATTTCACACATTCTAGTACAACTATCCAACTAACGTTCTACAAAATTTGAAGTCCTTACAATGACAGAAAACGAAGTTACAGCTATTCCCGTAAAAAAGGGAAATTTGGAGTTCCGTCACTAAATTTCCTGTATCTTTGATGATTTTCATTGAAAAATCTTGAAATTTGGTACAAAGATGCAAAAATGTTTGATCTAATACCAGGCCAAGTTTCGTCAAAATCGATGAACGTGATCAAAAATGGTGTCGGGTACAAAATGAGGTTCATTATCGCCAAGCAGACGATTTCATTCTTTTTTGGACGGATGTTTGTATAGAAAACATCGTAATCCATTTGTTCTTGGTTTTTTCTTTCTCAAAAGCAAAATTTATCATAAATAATGTTTTAAATTGATAAAAACTTCATTCGTGCTTTAATTCGGAAGAGAAAATGATCCAACAGAGTGCAAAATAAGAAGAACAGAGTTTTAGAAATGACCTGCTAATTATACCGAAAAACAAATTTGATACACAATTAAAACAAGTATTCTATTCGCTCTTTTGTTTAAATACCAGGTCTGTTGGAAAAATATCTATTTCTAAACAAAGCAGGAATGAAGTTCCTATCATTTTACAACATTCTTTGTGAAAAATTTTGCTTTTGAGAAAGAAAAACCAAGAACAAATGGATTACGATGTTTTCCATACAAACATCCGTCCAAAAAAGAATGAAATCGTCTGCTTGGCGATAATGAACCTCATTTTGTACCCGACACCATTTTTGATCACGTTCATCGATTTTGACGAAACTTGGCCTGGTATTAGATCAAACATTTTTGCATCTTTGTACCAAATTTCAAGATTTTTCAATGAAAATCATCAAAGATACAGGAAATTTAGTGACGGAACTCCAAATTTCCCTTTTTTACGGGAATAGCTGTAACTTCGTTTTCTGTCATTGTAAAGACTTCAAATTTTGTAGAACGCTAGTTGGATAGTTGAACTAGATTGTGTGAAATTTTCATACAAAAATATCAACCGTGAGAGAAATGGCAGCTTGTCAAAGTTGGAAGTGGGTGCGCGGCTTCACGCGATTTCATTCTTTTTTGAACGCAACTGTATCTCACCAAAATTATTCAAAATTATTTGACTAGCCGAACCTTACAAGTAAGCTATCAAAATTCATGCTCTGAAAGGACACCCATTAGAGCTGGTGTCCCTCAAGGCAGTATACTTGGGCCAATTTTATACAATATTTTTACTTCTGATCTTCCTGATGTACCAGAAGGAAAAGGTAGAAGATTATTTGCTGATGATACTTTGCTTTCAGCAAAAGGTCGAAATTTACGGGTGGTACGCAGTAGATTGCAACAAAATTTAAATTCCTTTTTGAATTACTTGAAAATGTGGAAAATTTCTCCTAACGCTTCCAAAACTCAACTTATTTTATTCCCCCATAAGCCAAGAGCAAATTTTTTAAAACCTAATGAAAATCATTCCATAACTTTTAATGGGGTTTCATTAGAATGGTCTGATCACGTGAAGTACTTGGGACTTACACTTGATCGGAATCTTACTTTTAAAAATCACATTGAAGATATTCAATCTAAATGTAATAAATACACTAAATCTCTTTATTCTCTCATCAACAGGAAATCCCGGTTGTGTCTGCGAAATAAGATGCTCATCTACAAACAAGTTTTCCGACCAGCGATAATGTATGCAGTTCCGATTTGGTCTAGCTGCTGCGCGACGAGGAAGAAAGTCATCCAGAGGATTCAGAACAAAGTTCTGAAAATGATTTTGCGGCTTCCACCTTGGCACAGCACCGAAGATCTTCATCGGATTGCAGGCATTGAATCTATCGAAGAGATGGCCAACAAAATCATCTCCAACTTCAGAGGCAAATCGATGCAGTCTTCCATCGCAGAGATTCGTTCTCTTTATGTTTAGTTTAATTTTAAGATAGTGTTTAGTTTTAAGTATAAAATATTTTTGCTATTACAGGATGTTCTCCTACATTAAAAACTTGATTGCGCTCAGCAAATTTAAATCTTATAAATAAATTTTTATAATCTAGTTACTTATAGGGCTATGAACAGTTCATTATTGAGCTGAACACCTAGTTTAATGCAATAATGTAATATAAGTGTAATCATGATTTGATACAAATAAAGACATATTTAATAAAAAAATAATCAATTCCAAAGATCGCAATCTGTGCATCCGGGTTTTACGCAATATGACAGATGTGTTCTGATGGATAAAAAAAATATGTTAAAATCGGATTTAAAGGATCAAATTTTTCGAGATGCCTACTCATGAAAAGGTTCCAACCAGATTGCTATTGCTTTTTCCAGGTGAGTTTGTGTAAAATATCATGATTTTGCAAAGATTTTACTTCTGTGGTAAAAAAAATAAATCAATACATGACTAAAAAAAAGTGTGCAAAGATAAAAAAGAGATTTTATGAAAAAGTTAGAGTATTTCTTGAAATCATTGATAAATATTTTTTTTTATATTTTTACATTAAATGTCATTTTAAAACCTTTACGACAGCGCCGATGTGGTCTAGTGGATAGGCTGGCGCGAGTCTGGTATTGGTACGCCAGGCGTACTGGGTTCGATTCCCGGTATCGGCAAGAAAAACTTTTGGGTTCGAATCCCATAAGCGGGCCGACAGGTAAGATATGTTTCATTATATAACTGACTATATAATTGGAATGTTCAATCAGTTACCAGCTGGCCAGGTATATACACGGATGCCGGAATACCTGTAAGTAAACTAGCCCACCTGATTGATTCGTTCTTCCAAAATATACCTACATCAACACACGCAATACATTCACCACATAACAGTTCATACGAAGCCATGGGGTCCGGGTATGGTGGCGCGCTGCATTGGAGATTTGTCGAACCTAATAATCTAAGGAATGCATGTGAACCCATACTTTGGCAGAAACTGCGGTGAATCCGTGCACCCATGGTGGATTACCGACATATTAAAACCTTTATTTCCTCCCTACAACGTTTTTCGATCAAATGAATAGTTTTGAAAATACACACGTTTGTAACTGCCCGGATACTAAATGATCATAGCTTTAGTCCTTTTGACTAAGTTTAGCACAAATCTCAATTAAAAAACATTAACGGTCACAGCCTACCCAGTCTGCAAATAAATTTATGTTCATTTTTCAATTAACTCTAAAAAGTCGTCTTTGGACACAAAAACTAAAACTAGGCTTTTATCAACACCTGGGCATCCTGGCCAGATTTGGATTATCCTGAATTTTTCACTAAATTTATCGGTAAGCCCGAATTTATCCAAGAAAACCTGGAACAAAGCCTAATCAAAGTATAATTCGATACTTGTCAGCATTCTCCAGCACGATCTACTGTTAAAGATACACGGACACACCTAAGATGTTTCACTGAAACCTTAAGTTATTTAGTAGGTTTTCCTACATTACATTGGATATTTTACAAATTATTCAACATCTTTCGATGTTCGTTCGTACTGCAAGTTTTCCGCTACAATTCTATCTGTACTTACCACTGCAAGGTAGTAGGCCCGTGAGGAACAAAACGACGAAATGGGATGAAAAGTTTTTCAAATTAAAATTACCCTTCCGCTCATGTTTAACATCTTTCACCTTATTCTAATCTTCTATCCGTCTATAATCTTTCTATTCCTAAATATTCTTTTTCAAAGAATATAAAATTTCATAAAATAAATTTACGATGATTAACTTTTCATTTCAAAAGTTTTTCAAAATGTTTTTCAAATCTGTTATTTCATGACTTTTAAAAATCAAGTTTCGGCATATTCGGCCGAATAAACGGCATACCGAATATTCTTACACAGAGTCTTTTGCGACCACTTTCATTTGGCGGCTTATTCGGCAATTTCTAAAACAGGAAAAGGAATCCCTGAACGTCAGCTACCGGATCCGATACAAATCTAACTTAAATCGGTTCCCAGAACAAACTCACAATTTTCTTGCAAGCAGAACTATGAGTGAAGAAAAAAGTACAGAATCTGGTTAGTACCGAGTGCAATAAACAGTTGAAGCCGACAAAAGCGGATTAATATCATCGGATTTTTTTATTTTCCTCCTCCTGCAGATGTTTCTTAATCGGGAAATAGTTAGATCGGCGGCCTCGTTGGCGCATCCATTTATCTCCAGGCATCGTCATCTGCGATGCTGGGAATCTTCAGAAGGCTCTAAGGCGGATAGAATTGCCGCCATTCGAAGCGAAATGGAAGTTTAATAACGCACTCAGGGATCCCAAATTCCAAACATCTTTGGTATTTTTCAACAAAAAAAGTGGACAATTTGTCTGTTCCCATGCCAGTGAAATGTCAGAAGCATTTAATGTTAACGATTGAAAAATTGCGTTCCTGCAGATTATTTCGAGTAAATATCAAATCAATGTCCATTAGAATATAAAAAAACACTTCAAATGGTGTCAGTATTCAACGAAACTGCATAGAACGCAAAGCTTGAAAGGTTTCCTCCTACGCTCGTTCTAAAAACTCGGTCTCCAGACCGGACTGTAAACAAACATAACCCTTTATTTGATTATCACCCCCAAACCAGACCCGTCACGAGGCCTCCGCAAGACCCTTCCCAACACCTGCCACAAAATTCAATTGCTTTTGGCATTCGGTGCTGTCAAAAAGTCGTTCCCATGTTTCCTTATTTGTTGCGGACAGCTCTGTGCGGCGGGGGTGGAAAAACTTTGCTTGGCAAACAACCTATGAGTTTCGAAACTAACGAACGACCAACCGAAAGCAAACCTCCAACCGATTTCCTGTGGAAGAGGTGTGAGGTTATGGCACAGAAAGGAAGGCACGGGGCTAGAACAACGCCAACGCCAAAACTTACAAACCATAAACGTTCCCTGCTAACGAACCTAATCAAGTGAGTCGTGGTGACGCGATGGTTTTTTCCTTTTCTTTTTTTGCTGCCATTTTGATCAGGGACCACGAAAAAGTAGACCGGGTAACTTTGGGGTGTCCAGCCAATTCCTTTCGGGACGAAGTTTGGTGCCAGTTTGGAGGAATCCCTCGGTGCATTCTTTCGAAGTTTTCCCCGCCATTCATGGGACATGTGTGATATGCTTTCAAAACATTGCTTCACAGTTTAGGACAGATCTTTCCGTACTTTAGGTACCTTTTTTTTGTTTGGAATAGTTGCTTGACCTTACGATTGACAGTTATTTCAGACCTATCCAACTTGGTTTATCATGAATAAGGTTAATTTAAAAAATCTATTGAGTCATGCAAAACAATTGAATAAAATTTATTTGGGAAATGCTTCTTCGGGCATAATAATTATATCAGCAGCTTTTTTTAACAATAAATAATCAAAGTTCAAACTAACAGGAAAAGACTTTCTTTTAAACAAAGATGAAAACTCCTTAGGAACCTTCAACACAACAGTTTGGAATTTGTTCCAAACAGTCTTATTAATGGTCAACATCGTTTGAGCTTTGTTTTATCAGCTATTAACTTGTAATGATGGGTTTTGAAGGAAACTTCGAAAAAATAGGTCGGATAGTACTTTTCACAGGCAGCAAAAGGCTGTCAAAATTTTCAATATCCGATAACTAGTAAATTAACTGTCAGCAAAAGAAATTGTCCTATTTCTAAAAGAGCTTAGCTTTTGTATTGGTCCTGTCATAGCATAATGTATCAGAAAATTCCGTTAATCAGTCGATTTATGCACCGTTGGGATACGAAATTCATGTTGCAGCCCGCATTACTTTCGTCTAAACGTTGTTCGTTTTTTTTAAATCACGTTTTTTTTTAAACTTAGCAAAGCACATCAAGCCAAATATTTATATCAGTTATGTGAGCAGCGAAGTTTTTAAATAATTGCACTCTCCCTACAGTTTAATCACAAATATTATAATTGTGATCATAATATTTTAAATTCCAGTCAAGTAAATAAGAGAACATAACGATTTAAACTTTAAATTATAGCTATGTTATTTTTCACAAAATTATTTTCCCAACGATAAGAATGGCATTCTTATCCAAGAAATGCAACCTATTACTTCAAACGTATTTACGAATTCGGACATCATAAAAAGTGCAACGACGTCAGCTAACCAAGTTAAAGGATAGGAAGATAAATTTTCGTTCATTTCTCTTTATTTCCGTTTCGGACCTGAATTGTCCCCTCTGGTCTCATTTGCTGTTTAGTTGGTATCGTGAAATGCAGCGAACGTAAGTTTCAGGTACATTACAAAAACTGCATCGAATCGATCGGATCCACATTTCTTCTACGGTTGGACCAAGACTGGTCGTGCGCGCTTCACCGACAAAAAAAAAACCGCCCAGAGAAGACCAAACGAAGTCACTGACCAAGGCTAACCCCCGTTCTTGTTTCCTTCCCCGAACTTCCCCAATAAATCCTCCGGACTCGAGCCGAAACCGGAGAAACGCAACCAAACCAAAAGGAAACACACAATTTTTTCGTCGGTTTTCAGACCCCGTCCTCGTCTCAGTCCGGCAGCCTAGTGAAACTTCAACTTTTCGTCCATTTTTTGAACGCTAGCTAACCTCGACTGTAGCCTCCTCTCTTGACATCCATCCAACTACCACACCATTATGCCCAAAAACCATTACGGGACTCATCTGGGGGACTCAAAAGGTTTGCTAACACACATTGTCCAGGTCAGGGGTGTGTGTAAAAGGCCGCATCGATGCACACCGAAAACCGGTTGAAAAATAAGTAAAGGCTGCTCTTCCTCTGCACCGCTTCCAAAGTTGGAACTTGGAACGACGGTCGTTTTTAGTTTTTTTTATTCGTGGTGTCGTATAGAACTTTTGGACTGCCGGGTTCGTGTAGGTAGACAGGGTGTCTTTGAAAAATGATACAAAAGTATTTCTCCTTCCTTGAAAAGTTTTTCAATTTTTTTTTCGAAATTTCCTTCCTCTGGGATGATCTATTCCTGAGCCTAAATAAAATCAACTAGGTTGTGGTGTATTTTATGTTGTCAATGCAGTTGAAATCTGTATTTTTCACGCTGGTGATTGGCAACCTTGCCAACCAGTGACGATGAAAAATCCATCAAACACCTCGGCAATCGGATACCCTTTCATTTAATTGGTTCCGACACTTGGAAGATGTTTGATAGATGTCTGGTCAATATGAAATGTCGTCAGTGATGTTGCCGTCGCTCATGTTGACGAAAAATCTTGTTTGGGGATTCAGCGACAATATCTCTCCCTAAAGTCAGTTTTGCCTTTCTGATACGGTCAAAATTTGTTCAATTTTGCATCTAAAAAACCTGAACACCCCTCATTTTGAAGGTGTGTTTTTTTTTTTAGTTGGTAACCACAGGTGGTAAATCCCGGTTTACGGATTGTATTCCAAGGCACGGCGAGCCACCGCGTCCCCCCAGTTTGCTACTCTGGGTCCATGGGTACAATGGGAAGACTCATGATATACTCCGTGTATACCCCCTACTCCCTAAACTCCACCTGGGACCGCAGACCTGGTTCCCACCTCGAACTGTTTAGTACACTATGCTTCAATAGTGGGAGGTCTATTCGCGCTAATGCGCTCAAAGGCAATACTCATTAACGAGACCACTTTCAGCAAAACCTCTCATCCTTACGACTCGACGCCTGAACTCTCCTCTAACGACTTGAGAACCGACATCTCCGCGCAATGACTCGAGATTCTCACACAAACCTCTCCTCTTCGTGACTTGAGGCCTGATCTCTCCTCTAACGACTTGAGATCCGACCCCTCCTCGCATCGACTCGAGGTTTACCTCTCCTCTGTACGATTCAAGGCCCGATCTCTCCTCTAACGACTTGAAATCTGACCTCTCCTCGTAATGACTCGAGGTGACCACTTGTACCCCTCCTCTTGTTGTTAAGGGGCCTGATCCCTCCTCTTACGACTCGGGACCCGACCTCTTATCATAAAGACTCGGGGTTGACCACACAAACCTCTCCGCCTGAAGGTTTGAGGCCTGACCTCTCCTCTAACGACTCGAAGCCCGACCTCTTGTCTTCAGGGTTCGAAGTTTGCCACCTTGCCCGTCGTGTGCCAGATCGAGAGCAGCTTATCCTAGACTCGCGCCTGTCACGGCACACGCGCGGGACTTAACGCAACGACTCGGATGATTCCCGACGAAGACGTCATCCTACACCGACTCGAATGGCTCGCCCGGCGTCGAGAGCCACTCTACCCGTGGGTATTCCCCGAACGTAGAATAACCCTTTCCCAACGATTTCCACTGCGAAGAAGGTCATGTCTTATCCCCGCAGCTTCTGTCGTTGAGAACCGCTCCACTCAGATACTCCCCGAAGGTGGAGCATCCTACTCACGAACGCGGCGCACCCACGGCATCCGCTACGCAGAAGGTATTGTCTTATCTTTGTAACCTCAAACCGTGGGGTCGGACGCACTCTACTCGACAGCCCCCCGTCGATGGGGTCAGTCTACTCCGACCGTTGTCCGGTCTTCTTTATCCCCCTTGGTTGGCAACCCTAGGATTTTTGGCCCGCGGATGTTCCTGCCCGTTGTGTGCCAAATCGAGAGCAGCTTATCCTAGACTCGCGCCTGTCACGGCACACATTCGGGACTTGGAACGCTACGACTCGGATGTTTCCCGACGGTGACGACATCCTACACCGACTCGAGAGGCTCGCCCGGCGTCGAGAGCCTCTCTACCCGTGGGTATCCCCCGACAGTGGTTAACCCTCTTCCCTCGAGATCCGCTACGAGGAAGGTAAAGTCTTATCCCCGCGGTTTCCCTCTTAGGAAGCGGCACTACTCGGATACCCCCCGACATTGGGGTATCCTACACACGTTCGCGGCGCACCCCTGACCTCCGCTACGCAGAAGATGTTGCCTTATCTTTGTAGCTTCGGTCAGGGGATCGGACGCACACTACTCAGATGCTCCCCGCCGATGGAGTCATCCTACACCGTTCGCGGACTGCCGTTGGTTCCAGCTCCTCTGCAAGGCAGTCATGATCCGGGTGAACCCATCGCTGACCGCATGCCAAGTGTTGGAATCCGCACACATCCTCTGTACAACGTTATCTGCTGTCGTGTCAGGCCCACAGGCGGCAAATATGGAAGTACGTACCGCCGCAAACCTCGGACAGACAAACACCACATGTTCGGGTGTCTCCTCTACATCACCACAATCTGGGCAATATGGCGAAGCCACATGTCCAAACCGGTAGTGGTACTTCATGAAGCATCCATGACCAGTCAGGAATTGCGTCATATAGAAGTCCACTTCACCGTGCCTTCTTCCGATCCAGCTCCAGATGTGCGGGATCAGAGGATGGGTCCACCTTCCTCTCGTTGAGCTGTCCCACAGCTGCTGCCAGTTGGACATCGAGTCCTCATAGGCGAGATCTCGAATGTTGGGCGTGTCTCTGTTGTCGTAGCAATAGACATCCTCCTCTAGCAAAACCGAGATGGGCAAAACACCCGCTACTACACAGGCGGCTTCGGACGACATGGTCCGGTATCCGCTGATAACCCGCAGGTTCATCAGCCGCTGAACGCTGCTAAGTCGCTGCAGGTTACAGCTTCCTCCCAAGGCCTGCCTCCAGGCCGCTGCTCCGTACCGCTAGATCGATGTGGTCACACTTGCCAGGATCCGCCTTTTGCTGCTTTGGATGGCCGAGGAGTTCGGCATCATTCGTGTGAGTGCGGCCGTGGCCATTGCCGCTCTCTTGCACACGTATTCGACATGGCTCGTGAAGCTGAGCCTGTCGTCAATCATCCCCCCTAGGTACTTGATTGCGCGTTTGGACACGATATTGCACGGTCCAACGGCAATGGTACGTGTTTGGGGTGATTTCAGGTTGGTAATAAGCACCATCTCGGTTTTGTGGTGGGCTAGACGCAGGCACTTGGAGTGCATCCAGCGTTCCACTGCCTGGATAGCTACCGTGGCCAGTAGCTCAACCTCCGCTGTTGAGGAGCCCCTCGCCAAGAGGACTACATCATCTGCAAATCCTACGAGTTCGGCTCCCGATGGGAGGCTCGTTCGTAGGAGTTCGTCGTAAGTGATGTTCCACAGAACCGGGCCGAGTATTGACCCCAGTGGAACACCCGCCGAAACCTCTTGTGTTCGCAAACCCTCACCGGTCATATACTGCAGTTGGCGATTGTGGAAGTAACTTTCCACAAGCCTATACAGATATGCCGGGATCCTCATTTGGATGAGCGACGACGCAATCGCTGTCCAACTGACACTGTTGAAGGCGTTCTTCACATCCAGAGTGACAACCGCGCAAAAGCGGAGCCCTCTCCTCTTGGTCAGCCTGGCTCTGTCCGCTACCTCGATGACCGAGCGGATGGCATCTACGGTGCTGCGACCTCGACGGAAACCAAACTGTTTCCCCGAGAGTCCGCCCTCACTTTCCGTGTATCTCTGAAGTCGGTTCTGAATCACCTTCTCCAGGACCTTACCCGCTGTATCCAGTAGACAGATCGGCCGATATGCCGATGGGTCTCCTGGACGCTTACCCGGCTTTGGCAGAAGAACAAGTTTCTGCCGTTTCCACGTGTCAGGAAACACCCGTTCCGTCACGTATCGTTGCAACGATGTTCGGAACATATCGGGGAATTCCCTGATCGCGGCCTTCACCGCGACGTTCGGAATGCCGTCCGGTCCGGGGGCCTTCCTCGGTTGGAGAGACTTGGCGATCTCGCGAAGTTCTCCCACCGTTATCCTTTCTTCGGCGCTGGTGTCCCAGTCATACGGGACTGTTGGCCAGCGGGTAACATCGTGCTGTGGGAACAGCTCATTGATGATGACTCTCAGTTTATCGGGACACGTTTCAGGTAATGCACCCCCACTTTTAGTTATGCCCATGACTATCCGATAGGCATCACCCCATGGACAGTCGTTGGCGTCACGGCATAACTGTTTGAAACGTGCCCTCTTGCTTGCGTTGATGGCCCTGCGGAGGGCCGATCTCGCGCTTGTGAAGAGTGGCCTACGCTCCGTTCGCTCTTCTTGGGTCATTGCGTTCTGCATCCTGCGCCTTGCCCTATGGCAGTCGGCACGCAGACGCGCAATTTCCTCCGTCCACCAATAGACGGGTGGCCTAGTGCTTTTATGCTTGGCCCTTCTCGGCATCGCAGCATCGCAAGCGCGAGCTAGAACCCTCGTCAGTTCTTCCGCGGACAGGTTGTCCAGGTTCCTCTCCCAGTGCAACGCTTCGACAAAGACGTTCTGGTCGAACTGCGTTGTCTTCCAGAGGCGTTCTCCTGTACGAGACTCGCGTCTACCTGTCTGCGTACTTGAGCCTAGCCGATAGCGAATCGCGAAGTGATCGCTATTCGTGTAGGCCTCGCTCACCATCCAATCGCTTACCAACCCCGGGCTACCGAAGGTGACATCTATGGTTGACTCACTCCCGTTCCAACCTTGGTAGGTACTGGTATTCCCTACGTTGGCCAGATCCACATTAAGCCTCGCCAGGGCTTCTAAAAGAATTTGACCTCTGGGGTTTGTGAGGCGGCTACCCCATTCATCGGCCCACGCGTTAAAGTCGCCAGCAATAACGATGGGGCTTTTCCCCATTAGCACATCTACCATCTTGTCAACCATAGTGCCAAACCTCTCCAAGGACCATCTTGGGGGAGCATAGCAGCTACAGAAGTAGATCCCGTTAACTTTGGCCACCACCATGCCTTCGTTTTCCGTCGCCACAACTTCTTGTATGGGGAATCTACCTGTAACCCATATCGCGGCCAGTTTGGTATCATCAGTCGCCCAATTAATGCCATTCGCAGCTCTGCGATATGGGTCTGCCACTAGCGCGATGTCCAACTTTTTCTCAACTGTCATCTGCCGCAACAGCTGGTGTGCTGTGTAGCAGTGGTTGAGGTTAAGTTGGACGACCTCTATGCTCTTGGCGCCCGGGGTGGTACCGCCTGCGCCTTTGTGTAGGCGGGGCACCTAGGGTTGCCAACAGCGTGGTCTCCAGCGCAGACAGGGCATTTAGCAGGCTTTTTGCAGTTAGTCGACTTGTGGCCGGTTTCACTGCAGCTCCAGCATATGCCTCTTCTGTCTGGCCCAGTGCAGTCGAACGACTTGTGACCGTTCAACAGGCACTTGAAGCACCGGTCCGGTTGCTGGGGGATGGATATCTGACAGATAGACCATCCCACCTTTAGCCGCCCACACCTAAGTGCGGCGTTTGCTGCTGCAACCGGAAGTTTGACCAGCCCAATCTGCATACCAGATTTGGGAGGGCCATTCCGCAGACGAACCGTCATCTGGTCAGAGCAGATTTTGCACTGCTCGACCAGTGCCACCCGCAGTTCGTCTTCCGTTGTGACTTCATCCAGGTTTTTAACCCGGATGGTCACCTCCTTACAGAGGGCACGCACCTCAGCCTTGTCGCCAAGAGCTTCGGCTGCCTTAGCCGTAAGGGTCCCGCTGGAGTTTCCAGCACCACGCTTCAGTTCAAGGATTAACTCGCCGGTGCGTGTCCGACGGATCCTCCGAACTTTCTCGCTTAGATCGGCGAGATCTTCGTTCGTACGCATATGTCGCAGAACATCTGCGTACGTGCCCTCGGGTGCTTTGACGACAATCGCCTCGCCCCTCTCCCTAACGCGACGTTTGCGTCGTTGGGGTTGGAGTTTGGCTTTTCCCGTCTCCGTACCTTTGGGCCTTCCCCTTTTGCGCGATACCGTCTGCCATCCGGTATTCGCGCTCTTCGGCTCATCTGCCTTTTCGGCAGGGCCTTCCGCCCGCTTGGAAGCGCTGGCCGCAGGATCCTGCCGGACAGACGGATCCTCCGCTCTCTTCTTAGGGTCCCCGGGTCTGAGTTCCCCGGGAGACCCTCTCTTACGTTTGCTGTTGCCAGCAAACGCAAGGCTGCCCTCTGTTTGGGCAAAGGCATTGACCTTCTTCGGGCGGATGGTGTCCGCCCTCAGAGGGGTCTCTGCCGGCCCTCGCTCTTTTGGTCTGGCCTCGGGCTCCGCAAGACGTTCCACCACAGCTTTGTTGGCTGCGATGAAAAGCTGCATCACCCTGGCTAGCTTCTCGCGTATTTCCTTGTGGATGTTGGACTTCCCCTTCACACATTCCACAAGGTCAGCGATGCCAGCCATGGCCGTGACCAACTCTACTGGAGCTCCCGGATTTTGAAGGTGTGTGTGTGTGAGTAGAATGTTGCTCCTGTTTTGATATTGGAATTCACTCTTCAGTTGTCAAAATGCCGTCCAAGGAAGAAGAGCAGCGTATCAAAAATTTTCCTCGCGCATCGCGAAAATCCGAGCTACTCGCACTCAAAGCTGGCAAAATCGCTAAAAGTTGCCAAATCAACCGTTAAAAATGTAATTAAAGTGTTTGGAGAACGTTTGTCTACAGCCAGGAAGTCTGAATAGGGGGGGGGAATCGAAAACCGGAAGCCGCTGAGATGACAAAGAGAGTTGCCGGTAGTTTCAAGAAGGTAGTGACTCCAAATCGCGATGATAAACAAAATACGACGGCCAAAGCGCGATCCCGGAGGCTGTACACGACGATGTTGACGAAGTTTGACTGCGTGGTAATGGACGACGAAACCTACGTCAAAGCCGACTACAAGCAGCTTCCGGGACAGGAGTTTTATACGGCAAAAGGAAGGGGAAAGGTAGAAGATATTTTCAAGCACATGAAACTGTCAAAGTTCGCGAAGAAATATCTGGTTTGGCAAGCCATCTGTACCTCTGGCTTGAAAAGCAGCATTTTCATAGCTTCCGGGACCCTCAACCAAGAAATTTACGTGAAAGAGTGTTTGAATCAACGTCTGCTACCTTTCCTGAAGAAACACGGTTGTTCCGTACTGTTTTGGCCGGATTTGGCATCTTGCCATTAAGGTAAAAAGGCCATGGAGTGGTGCGCCGCCAACAACGTGCAGGTGGTTCCCAAGGACAAGAACCCTCCCAACACGCCAGAGCTCCGCCCAATTGAGAAATGCTGGGCTATTGTCAAGCGGAACCTAAAGAAGACCAAAAAAACTGCTAAGGACGAGCAGCAGTTCAAGGCAAACTGGCTTTCTGTGGCGAAGAAGGTGGACAAGGTGGCTGTACAAAATCTGATGGCAGGGGTTAAGCGTAAAGCCCGGCAATTCGGATTTGGAAAAGCGGAAGCCTTACTGAATATTTTTCCTGAACTTTATACTAATTAAACTTGAAAAAGAAATTTTATTTGATTTTTTAAATAAACGATTTCATTGATTTACACGCGGTTTTCCCTTGACCAAATTTTGACCGTATCACCCTTCATTAGGTAAAAAGTTAACAGGGTAATGTCTTCTGGCATTGAAAAACAATTAATCCAACTGTCATCACTGTTGGTGCCTCGCGAAGCTTTGTATGAAATGTAGTTCTTAATACCTCGCTAGGCACCCAACAGTGATGTCGATTGAATTTATTGTTTTTTAATGCCAAAAGACCCCCACTCCCCCCATATTCAAGGTCTAACAACTTTTTTGTCTTATAAGATACGAAGTTACGGCCTTGGACAAAGTTGTTCTGCAGAAAATTTCCTTTAGAGAATTTTTTAATCGGCACAAAAACCATTGGCTCGGTTCCACAGAATAAACAAACCTGATGTCGATTTTTTTGTAAAAAACCATCAATTTTCCCATCCAAACCCAAAACTTCCAATATAATCATATAAACGTTACTTAAAAATTCAACAAAAAATCATTGGTGAGTTTTGAACCAAAGCAAAGCTTTTTAGAACCCAAAGTTGACCCCAAGTCGACTCAGTCTAATAGTTCGGGCATGCGCTATGACAAGCGTGAATCTAGGATAATTAGCATTCGAGCGGCACATTATGAGTAGTTAACATGACCTTGAGCCAAGGAGAGGTTAGGCCTTGTTGTTGAGTTGTTAAGATAAGAGTAGTAAATAACTAATAATAAATATGCTCTCTAACGTGCATTCGTTAATGCCTCTTCTCGAGGAACTCAACTAAAGTACCTATTGGTAGTATGTTTAACATCAAGTTGAAAGGCCTTTTTGAACGTGGGGGATTTACGTAGGTTTAACATAAGGATTTTTGGATATTGGACATGAAAGAACCCACGCCGTAGCCACGACTGCGTACTGTTAAGCTACTCATTTTGAACCCACAAACGCCGTACAGTATTGCAGGATCTAAATTCCAGTGGGCTTGTGAGATATCTCAGTTGACAAGTCATTTGCTTCCTGAGGTGATGTCTACGAGTTCGAGCCCAAGAGTAAACATCGAACACATCGAACATCCGCCAACTACAAGGTTGATATGAAGATTGTAAAACAACCATAATCGAAAAAAAAAACAAATAGCAGTTGACTATTTCATCGGGAACACCCTGTTGATGCATTTTTATTCCATTTCCGCGCACAATTTTTTTTTATTTTACCGGGTTGCATTATGCCTGCGTCGTTGGTTGCATTTCGATCATTTTCATTTGGGGGTCCGCACAAAATTTTACCTTCTTCAACCAGTAATGAAACCAAAGGACTGAAGCAACTGTCAAACACATACAAACGGACCGTACCGACTTTTTGGAACCAGAACGTCAGTTCCCCTTTGATTTCAATGGCATTTTGGTACCAAAACGTCAGTGCGGTACTGAAATGTCAGTTCGGAAATTTCCTACTCTTTCAGCCCCTTGAATGAAACCGGGAGGTGCAGATCGTAAACAGAAACCCCGTGACTAGCCTACCCTAAGACGGACAAACATGAAGGAGGTTCAATGCGGGGAGCTTATCGCTTCGGTGTATTTGGTTTGCTTCTTTACTCGGCGTTCTTTCGATTTTTTTTCTGCTTTCGCGAAGAATGACGTCTGTTACCGCCGTTTTTTGGATCGGGTTCGAGGGTTTCTTTTTTGCAAGGAATATTTGCGTTTGTAGTTGGTTGATTCTTATGTTGAATTAAACAAATGGGAACCGCAGGAACCAGGCCTATTGCTAGAACGTGTTTTGGAAAATGTGTTCCAGGCGTAACTGACCTCGGTTTATGCAGCAGTGCGGTCCCATCTATTCATTTTTTAATTAATGAAAAAACAAACTTGAGGAACACTTTTTTTCTATGAACATTTCAATATCTATTAATGATATATATAAACAGATGTATCAAAACATCCGGAGCTCACAAAAATTATTTGGAATATCATTCCCATCATACCAATACACTGAAAGATTTCTCTAAGAGAACTCACTTTTTTAAGCTCATTTCTTATCAGGAATTGAATATCACCAAAAATGGGAAATTCCGGTGTAATGGAATATAAAGGCTCTGAATAGTATTTTACAATAAATAATGATTACTTCGAAAACAGTCTAACATATTTACTTTCATTTAATGAATGGTTGTTTCCTTTTTTTTGCAAGCATTTCAAGTGGCGATTCTAGGTGAGAATTGTCGGTATTCATGCGATTCATGCGCTGACTTGGCAAAAGTTGGAAAATAAGGATCAAGTGGGGTTCTAATAATAAATGCATGCAAATGCGTAAAATTTAAGCACTTTCAAAAAAAATTTCAAAATCTTCAATTTTAATCTAAATTTAAAGCTTGTTAAAAGTTTCAGTTTAAAATTTAAAGTGAATCTGCTTGCAAAATGTAAATCCTATCTGTGGTGAGATCCTTCTTAAAATTCAAACAATTTTTTAACTATCTATTTCCAAAAAAAAGGTCAAAATTTACATAACTGAAATAAAAAACGTGTTCAAAAGGATAGGATAACATTGAAAGGGTGAAACGGTCAAAATTTGGTCAAGGGAAAACGCGTGTAAATCGGTTAAATCGTTTATTTAAAAAATCAAATTAAATTTCTTTTTCAAGTTTAATTAGTTAAAAAATTCAGGAAAAATATTCATTTAGGCTTCCGCTTTTCCAAATCCAAATTGCCGGGCCTTACGCTTAACCCCTGCCATCAGATTTTGTACAGGCACCTTGTCCACCTTCTTCGCCGCAGAAAGACAGTTTGCCTTGAACTGTTGTTCGTCCTTAGCAGTTTTTTTGGTTTTCTTCAGGTTCCGCTTGACAATAGCCCAGTATTTCTAAATTGGGTGGAGCTCTGACGTGTTGGGAGGGTTCTTGTCCTTGGGAACCACCTGCACGTTGTTGGCGGCGTACCACTACATGGCCTTTTTACCGTAATGGCAAGATGCCTAATCCGGCCAAAACAGTACGGAACAACCGTGTTTCTTCAGGAAAGGCAGCAGACGTTTATTCAAACACTCTTTCACGTAAATTTCTTGGTTGACAGTCCCAAAAGCTATGAAAATGCAGCTTTTCAAGCCACAGGTACAGATGGCTTGCCAAACCAGATATTTCTTCGCGAACTTTGACAGTTTCATGTGCGTGAAAATATCTGCTACCTTTCCCCTTCCTTTTGCCGTATAAAACTCCTGTCCCGGAAGCTGCTTGTAGTCGGCTTTGACGTAGGTTTCGTCGTCCATTACCACGCAGTCAAACTTCGTCAGCATCGTCGTGTACAGCCTCCGGGATCGCGCTTTGGCCATTGTATTTTGTTTATCATCGCGATTTGGAGTCACTACCTTCTTGTAAGTCGAAAGTCCGGCTCGTTTTTTTGGTTCGATGCACAGTTGTAGACGATACACCCAGCTTATTTGCGGCATCTCGGAAAGAGAGGTTAGGGTTTCGCTTGAAACTACCGGCAACTCTCTTTGACGTCTCAGCGGCTTCCGGTTTTCGATTTCCCCCCGATCCAGACTTTCTAGCTGTCGACAAACGTTCCCCAAACACTTTAATTACATTTGTAACACTTTAATAACTTTTAGCGATTTTGCCAGCTTTGCATGCGAGTAGCTCGGATTTTCGCGATGCGCGAGCAAAATTTTGATATGCTGCTCTTCTTCTACCTTGGACGGCATTTTGACAACTGAAGAGTGAATTCCAAAATCAAAATAGGAGCAACATTCTACACACACACACACACACACACACACACACACACACACACACACACACACACACACACACACACACACACACACACACACACACACACACACACACACACACACACACACACACACACACACCTTCAACATGAGGGGTGTTCAGGTTTTTTAAATGCAAAATTGAAAGAAATACGTCAAGTTTATATGGATCAAATTTTGACCGTATCACCCTTTAAAAAGTAGATAATCGTGATTTTCATAGATTTCACGCATTGAGCAAAAGAGTAACAATTTCAAGCCACATGTAGCCGACCATTATTTTTAATTGATGTTATATCCATAATAATACATAATATTATTAACTTCTATTAGGAAGATTAATCTCATTTGAAAGACGAAAAGGGAAATGTAGCGGTATTCAGCTGTTTATTTTACATCTTTACCAAATTCAGTCAAATGTTTCAAATAAAAAATTCCAAAGAAAAAAATTAATTCAGTCAAAAATTAAATTTTAATGAAACCAAAACCTTACAAAAAAATCACCGGTGTCCTTCAATTGGACTTGATTTTAAACTGTGGATTTCTTTATTTGTCCTTACTCCTTAGTCCTTAACCAAAACCCGGGACGAAGAATAACCTAAAACTCTTGTCATCTCCCTATCGCCTGCTAGTCGAAATGATGATTGTTTTCGTCGTTTTGTTCTCCATCGCCATCAGCTCTTTTGCCTCCAGTAAATACCTAACTACTTCTGTAGCCGATACGATTGCATGCAAGCAGCTAAACAGAGAGCAGTGCCAATGTGTTGCTTCTTGGGGAAGGTCATGGCACTTGCCGTGAATGCAACATGTGTAAGCAACCGTTTTCGCTTCCTGTGCACTGCGTTAGCCAGCCGGCAGAAGTGACGGCCAGGAATAAGACAGTTTAAGAGGTTAATAATTCTCTGAAAATCAATGGAGAACTAACGAGATCTCAAAGTGCACTCAATGTACAGTGTGCAGAAACCTTAATCAAAAGGGGTCGCAACGCTTACATGCACTCGAGAATCATAATCGTCATAAAGGTCATAATCGATGCTTGATTTGATAGTTGTGAGTTGTGACTATTTTTGGACAGATAACATGTTTTGACCTGTTTTACTTTTGAAGTTTGATAAATTTATGTCTTTTTTTTATGCGGTTGCTTACTTTTGTCTCATTAAATTCTGATTATAAAAATTTAAATGAGTCTAACATATTTTTTAATTATTTTTTTTCCAAAAAATAACTTCATTGTTGTTATAAAGGACCCAAATAATATCAGTCAGAACAATTTATTTCAAAAACAACCTTTTTGTAGTGTATGGCACCTTCTACACTGCCTTCTATATCACAATTTCACACTCGTTTGTGTTTGCGGGAAAAAGCCGCCGACTCTGGCTTAGAGGATAGCGGATAAGTCTTCTAAGCCAGAGGTCATGAGATCGAGTCGCGTTCACGGCATACATAGTACTCTTTCTGTAGACTGGTGGTGTTAGCATTAGTAATATGCTAGCCATTATATCCTTGAAAGATGTACGCTTTAGTCTTAACCCAGTGAACATTTTGGTCTGTATATTTCAGTTGTTTCAGAGATATACACACTTTTGTACAATCTGAAAAAGTTGTATAGAATATTCTATATGAGCCTGTACGTACCAAAGTGGAGGCAATATACGGACCAAACTTTGCTCACCTTGAAAATATAAAACTTTGTATTTCGTTTTCAACAATTTGGTAGCAACTTTGCTTTGCACAAAATCTTCGGATTGTACAACTTACAACTTTCTTTTGCCTGTCTTACAATTTGATAACAATTTCCTTTTGCACGTAGCCTGAGGTTTGTACAACTTTCTTCACCATTGAATACAATTTATTGTTACTGTATCCCAAAGCAATTATAGTTTTTCCTTATTACCTCAGTCTCGAACTCACAACGTTCCAATCCCTGTCCTTCGATGCTTCCTCGGCGCCATTTCATGTTGATACAAACAAGCAAATGTGTTGATGTACAGTTAAGAGCTCCGTTTAAAAATCAATTGATCGTATAAAATACCACTGACTGCATCATTTCGGACTCCAAATCTATTTATAGATGGCGTTTTTTGATATACAACTTTAACCTATCTCATAGACGATTCTATTACAATCAAGAATAGTATTCAGCGCTGTGCCATCTTAGCTATTTACTGTACTGTAAAACGATTCGCCAATCTGCAATTACATAGATGCCATGGGAAACTTTGTGGGACAACAGTGAATCTTTTTCTGTCGGAGATGTCTTAGAAGCAGCATCTGATTTAAAGGAATCGTTTATCACAGAACCGGATTTTTTGAAGCGTCGTCTGTGTTTTTGCAAACGCCGACTGTAAATATGTGCCACTTTTTTCATTTTTAATTTTTTTTTCTTAATTAAAACGGCCTTCATTTTTGCAACAAAATTCGTCAAGGATTTCCAATTTTTGCAATTGTTGACATAAGATGATTACGATATACTAAGCATTGAAATTGCATTATTGACAATTATTTACTGATTAAGTTTTTCTCAATAATCGACTTTGAATGACAAATACAAATAGATTGTTAAAATTCGAGCGGGGGCGCAACGAGCGAGGTGGTTAGACCAAGTGGAGCGTGATCTGGCGAACGTGGGGTGCCCGAGAAATTGGAGAACGGTTGCTATGAACCGAGTGAATTTTAGGAATTATGTTCGTCAAGTTATGTCGTGAGACGGAATACTATGTAAATAAAAAAAAAATAATGTTAAAATTCCATTATACGATGTTCTTACAATTACTGTACGACCTTTCATGGAAATAATATGTCATTATAGATCGCAAGCATGAAAGATTGCTTAATTGTACTGTGGGATAAAATATTGAGCTTTACACAATGCTACTGCGATTCAAAACAACTTTAATGAACTATACAAACCATGAACGATAAAATATAACTTGGTTTAGCTACAACATGATGTTTATACAATTCCAATCTAAAGTGGATGCTTATACAATCTACAAAGAACACTACTTTACGATTTCTGGTTATCTGGGAAGTAGAATTCAGATCTCTTCAAAAAAACATGAAGTTTCACTGAGATCCAATATGTGTATGTTTGATTTTTTTTATGTTTGTATAATACGTGGGAAAGCACAGACGCAAATAGGCACCGTAGATTAATCACATCCCGGCAATGTTATTCAAACCGTGTGGAGCACATCTTTCAGATTTCCCCTTTTGTTCCCCTTTTTTCGACAGATTTAAGCTTTTTTTTCCTCAGATTTAAGCTTTCATCTCCTATGCTCTCAAGGCAAAAAAGCTTAAATCTGAGGAAAAAAGCTTAAAAATGAGATTTACGAGCACATATTTAAAAGATGTTGGTCACACGGTACATAGACAAATCGAGTAACGTTGCCGAGATCTGAGATTAATCGAATTATCACACGCGTTTGTGTAATGTACGACCTGCTGGAAAAAACGAACTTGAAATTTACCTGGACAAGCTGTTTTAAATAAAAAAAAAATTAAAAAAAACTGAAGTGAAAGCAAACTAACTGAAATCTAGATCCTCTATCGAAAAAGTAAGCCCAACAGCGGATGAGATCTCCTCGACTACATTTAGTTTCCTATATATCCGACATTTTTCTTTCGCCACATTTTTTGCCCTGTCATCTCAAACTTCATAATTGAGCTCCCGGCTCCAGCAGCAGGAAATCATTCCGCTATTTTTCGAGAATTGCATCTGCAGTCGGCGAGGTTGCGAATCTACTATTTAATCAAGTTGTGTGTGCTCGCAATAACACTCCGTGATACAACAAGTAGCAACAGCAACATCGGCCATTCGACAGCTTAAAAATCTTCAAACGGCAGCAGCTACAAATCGAAAAAAGGGAAGTAAGAGAAACTGCAGTTCGGCTCCTAGAAATGGGTACGGAAAAAAATCTCGTCTTTATAACAGTAATCAACGTTTTATAACCGCCTATTTTCGCCATTTCCGTTTCTCAACCGTAAGCGCGCACTTCATAGATACTGGCTGACTTGGCCCTCCGTAAAAACCCAGCCCTGACCCTGACCACCTGCTTTGGTGTCCACTCGCCATAGCCTGATCGAGCCACGCCACCTCTCTGGCCGTCCACCAAGTTGCTCCATCTTGGTACCGATCCATCTATCACTGATGTATCGCTCCTGAAAGATTGTTCTCATATAGGAGTCGCTGACGAAACGTAACGAATCGAATTGTAGAGTTGCTCTACTGCTCTTTCTTATTTCCTCTTCATTTTTCTTCTATTCTGCGACTTTTCGCCATAAATCGGTCATTCTGAAGCAGGTTCGCTTTATTCGTCATTAACCGGCTGTGGTCCTGTGGTCACCATCAACCAATGATGGTTGTCGGTTTGTTTTTTGCTTTGTTTTTTTTTAAAGATATCTGGTGTTAGTGTGTTGGTGCTCGCAAAGTAATGAAATAATTTATAACATGTGAACTTGATAGATCGCTTCCCAGATGCGATGGCTACATTCGACGCAAGCTACCGGCCGTTCACTCTAGCCGGAGCTGGATGGACTATCGTTTGGCAATATTTTGAAGAATAAAAGTCTCGATTTCCCATTTGCCGAGCGCTAAAATGGATTCCAAATTCTTTTTCTCTATATTGCTGATCATACGTCTTAAGCAACACTCTAGGGGTACATACAAGTCGGAGTTTGATTAAGTTTAATCGCCAGATATTTAAAAGCGTAAAAGTTATAGTGCTGTAATTTTCATATTCAAATCATGATATCCTAGATAAAATCAATGTTTAACACAAATGAAGATACACTTTCTAAAATACGATAAAAAGAATAACCACCATCACATTTTCGTATGTGATGGAAAGAATTGAGGTATCAAAAAACGAAAGAGCATAGGCCGTAAATATCATGAATTTTTCGAAAAAGATACAACGGCTCACCGGCAGGACTTGAACCTGCAATTTCCGCTTCGTTACGGCGCGTTAGCCAATTTCACCACGGTGAACGTAATGAAATCGGCGAACACGAGCAATTGTGCTCTGCCGACCAACTGCTGAACCTTCTATCGAAACACTATGTATATCCCGCATGCGATCTTTCCCACTTCACCCATCGACTCGGGATTTTAGCCGAGTGAGCACATGGTCGATTGCTTCCTGTTTGCCGCAACTTACGGTCAGATGAAAAAGCAATCATAGCCAAGCTGCACCATAGTGGTCTTAGGCATAAGCCGTGCACGCAAACTGTCAAAAACTTACCGAGTGAGTTATTTTTACGCAACCGAGAGTTTTTTGGCATTCTCTTTTGTTTGCACTGTTTTCGTTCCTTATATTGTCGGCAACTCAAAAGGGGAACTGAAATGAAGGGAGAAAATTCGTCAATGATCACACAAATTGTGCAGCCAATGATTGCATTTGTGGTAATTTGTGGCAATTTGTTAGAGAGAATTTGAAGGTTTGATTTCTAATGAGAGAAACCAGTGCTCAGAGAGACCCGAAGCAATCGATCATGTGCTCGCTCGGCTAAAACCCCGAGTCGATGGGTGGTGATAGAGCAACAAGAGAGATCAATAGTGGGAAAGATCACATGCGGTGTTTTGATTGCTCATGTTCGCCGAATTCATCACGTTCACCGTGGTGAAATTGGCTAACGCGCCGTTGAACTTAATCGGAGATTGCAGGTTCAAGTCCTGCCGGTGAGCTGTTGTATCTTTTTCGAAAAAATCATGATATTTACGACTTATGTTCTTTCGTTCTTTGATACCTCATGTATCTCTAATTCTTACCATCACCTACGAAAATGTTATTATTTTCAGGTACAGGTACAAAGATGCACTAAGCGATCTCAAAATGGGAAAATTAAAAAAAAATTGTGTGACAATTTATTTTAAGGCTTCAATAATTCAATAAGATAAAGTTTGAAGAATTCTGATCCGAGATCTTAACCAACAACTAGCCGGTTAAGGTAATAGAAACCCGGATTACTATTTTGGCTGCATTGTCAAAACTACTATCAACTATTCTGCAAAATATATGGATGAGTTTTGAACCAAAACGAAGGTTTTAAAACCCCAGGGTTTGAGAAATTCAAAAATGACTCCAAATCGACTCAGCAATTTTAATAAATCATAACTTCAGAATCCTCATGAGAATATAGTTATAAAATCATTGGTGGTCTGTAAAACCAAGCATATTTATTGTTTCAAAATGAGCTTCTTATCTATCTGAGTTCTTCAATAATCAAACAAAAGTTCTTCAAAACGGACTGAACGTGACGGTTGGATTTTTTTCGGGCAGAACATTTTCTAGTCATCAAATTGGGAAAATTTTATGAGTTTTCAAGTGCTTAAATGAAAAAAATGAAAACTTAGAAATGTGATCTGAAAATTTATATTTTCTAAAGTGAAACAGTGCACGGGGCAAGCGCTACACCACCCAGATTGCCCAGGAATATTACTGTGGAATATTTGAAGATGGAAGCTTTTATGGTGATTTAATTTCAGAAAATGGAATCGGTCGGACTCTGGAAATTTGGCCCACCCAAAAGAAGACCTTACAAGTAGCTTTGGTTCCTGCTAAACTGGCAGTTTTCCCAACATCACCGCAGTTAAAGCTGTTCCTGTGTTCTGAATCATCTGTAATCCCTTTGATTTGGTGAGCTCGTTCTTTATTATTTTTAATCGTTTTTTTACTATATGACTAAAACCCTACATGATTCTATGAATCGTTTGGCTTGGAATTACGCGCTTCATTCCTCCCTTGTTCCTTGATATTTTGCAAAATCAAAGTTCCCACATTCTTTGTTACAAAGACAACTTTGAAACTAGGACAAAATGTCCACCCACTCTTAATTTTTCGTCAACATCAACAAAATGTGTCAAAAACAAATTCCATTGTTTCAAAGATTACATTCCTAATTAAACTGAAAATACATTCTTAAAAAATAATAATTTAAAGATGAGCCTAAGAAACTATGAAGCGTATCTAGCACAAGAACGTAGAGGTAGGAGGATATAAAGGATAATATTTCATTTAAAAATTTAAAAGTACTGTTCATCCAGAAAAGCAAAACACTTTACATTGATCTTACACAGAAGCAAGCTCCCGATTTTTTTCAAATTTTGTTTAATTAGGTTTTCAGATTTGATTGAATTTTAACAGATTTCAACTTTTGGCATACCTTCTTCCAACACTTATATCTTTCCATCCACACCAAAATGGAATCAAAATTTAATACCAAAATAATACCACAAGAATAATTTGCTTTCTGAAAAACCGGTAACACAACAAAATCGTAAAAAAAAATGTGAATAAACTTGAGAAATCTCAGTAAAATATGATTTAATAAAATTTTTGTTAATTTTTTTTACATTTTTATAACTAAGAGATAAGAAAATATTTCATTCACATAGTTTAATTTACTGGTGATTCTCCGGGTGAACTAATACAAATTTAATGCGATTACCATATCTCAAAGTCAATTCATCATCCATCCGAATTGAAATTTTCTTAGTTTCCTGATGATAATATTGATTTAATTTTTTTTCTAAATAAACAGTGTCAACCTCTTATTGATTATTCAAAATATTACTGTGTATTCTTTAAGCATTGAAGCTCTAAAGACATCTAAAATATGAGGCAAAGAAGAGGAAAGAATCAAAGAGTTTTCAAAAAGGCATTAAGCATAGGAAACAGTTTGGAATTTTTTTTGTCTTAATATCATAACAAAATCCATTTTTAGTTGCTTTCCGTCTTCAACCATTAAAGCCCTTTTGCAAACTCTTTGCTTCAACAGGGATCAAGGTTAGGAAAAAGAGCTAATTTATCAAGGAAGAAAATTGGGTGGTATTGATTTGCTTCCAATATCTTACTCTATCCATTTTTATTGGACGTTTATGAAATGCCTCATAGAAATAGGAGTTTCCTTAGGAAATGTCTAGGAGCGCAGGAGGTGTAGGACAATCATGATCGCACCATTTACCAAAATGGATCCAGATCTTTACCTTTAACCAACTAACACAGCCCCTTCCTTGGATACTTGAATATGGATTCGCAGACGTATAGACGGTTTCCATAGATTGTGATACTAACATATCTCTGGTTCTGACTATTTAATTTTTTTTGAGTATGCAGGAGCGAGAGGTTGCCAGTTGAACTTAAAGAGTATCTTACTAACAATCCTTCCCTTTCCCCCATTGACTACTAGGACGTGGCCGGCGCCGTTATTAATCATATAAAAAAGGGAGAGCATTAGTTTTGTACAATGAGAACGGCTGCTAATCCCAAGCACCATTCTTTTGGACTTTGTGCAAAATTGATGGCCTCGATTAATCACGGAGTAGCAACCATTGGCGATGTGGAACTTGTTCTGCTTAGCCACGCCAGCGATCATAAAGCTTAGTTCTTTTAGAAATGGGACACTTTCATTTGCTAATAGCTCGTTAACTAGTTATTGGATATTGAAAATTTTGACAGCATTTTGTTTCCTGTAAAAAGTACTATTCGACCTATTTTTTTCAAAATTTAAAATTTACGCGTTTTTGAGATATGTACGATGCAAGAGAAAAAGAAAAAAATAATTTTGCACAGTTTCCTTGAAAATACGTCATTATCAAATTGATAGCTGACAAAACCGTTGATTATTCAAAGAATTACTGAGTTTTTGTGGTGGATAAGTATGCAAACACTGTCAATAATGTCCACAAAGTTTAAATCAAGCATTGGAGAGAAGCACATGATCGCCAACAACGGTTAAAGATCATCAAGGAAGTCAAGTCTCATACCAGCATTTTTAATTTTCAATAAACGAAAAACTAAGGGTAGATCGCTGAAATGTCCAAAACAATTTTCTCCTTTAAGCTGAAAGTGTTGCCGAGTGATGACTCATTGAAATCCAACATCAAACAACTATTTTTTGATAGTTCCAAAGCTCTTAAGCTTTAAAACCGGTACCGAAAAAAAAACGTTCAAAAATGTGGTAAAAAATAATCAAATTTGTTCATTTCGAATTAACTGTATCCACCAAAATGCTTCCAGTTTCCAGTTTCCAGAGAAGTATTGGACCAAAAAGTCTCAGAAATTGAAGAAGGAGGGTGAAGCCACCTAAAATATAGATTTTACGAAGTATAAGTTGGAGAAACTGATCAATACCATGACTGAAAAAAGTGTGCGCTGGCTAATGGGAGATACCGAGAATAAAGTTGAAATTTCTTTAACAAAAAACGGTAAATATTTTTTTTCAAAATTTTTCATGAAAGATCATAACATTACCTTCTTTTTCTTCATAGAAAGTATTTCGTTCAAACGAATGGTTTTTTAGATACAGGCATTCGTAACTGTCCCATTTCTAAAAGAACTAAGCTTTAGAATTCGAAATGTATAGTTTGAAAAAAAAAACAAAATGTAAAAAAAAGAAGTTCCTCTAGAATCGTTTTGAAAAAAAAAACCTGTAATGAAGCATTTCGAGTTCAATGATTTAAGGTGGATATGAGTAGTCAATCAAGCTAAGCTAAGCTAGCTAATCAAACAAAAGTTCTTCAAAACGATTTCATCAAAATCATTCATCTTTGAATCAAAACACTCATTGTTTGAGGACACTTTGAATTAAAGGTTGGTTTCCGAAGACTACAGAAAATATAACCAAATTTCTTTAAGACATTTGGACGATTTCAAAATGGTTTGTGAAAATCGGTTCAGTAGTTTTGATTTTATATCCAATCAGTAATCCGGGACATATAAACCCTAACTGGCTCATTGTCCTTTTTTTTGCTGGATGACTTTGGAAACCCAATCAAAAGATCTAAAAATTGTATGTTTCTCGTGTAGAGTTTCTCGTTTACGAGAAAGTCAGAATATGTCATGTAAGGCTATGATCATTTAGAATCCGGACAGTTACAAACGTGTGTATTTTAAAAACTTTACATTTGATCGAAAAACTTTCTATGGAGGAAATGAAGGTGTTTATATGACATTTAATGTTAAAATATATAAAAAAAATTATCAATGATTTCAAGAAATACTCTAACTTTTTCATAAAATCTCTTTTTTTTTTCTTTGCACACTTGTTTTTAATGTATTGAACTATTATTTTTGCCACAGAAGCTTAACCTGATATTTTACACAAACTCACCTGAAAAAAGAAATTGGAACCTTTTCATGAGTAGGCATCTCGAAGAATTTGATCTCTTAAATCCGGCTTTAACATAAACTTCTTAGTCGATCAGAACACATCTGTCACATTGCGTAAAAATCGGTTGCACAGATTGCGATCTATTGAAGTTATTTACATGGTATCTACTAGCCAGGCATCACTTTTTTCCTGCCGGAAATGAATTTATTGCATTATTTAAGGGGACTGCATTCAGTTATCCCCAATAACCATAGACTTTTTACCATATTTAAGATCAAGGGATCCACTCTGATGCTTGGTTTGAACTTCGTGTGGATCTTAAAGGGGCTCCTTATACTTCTTAACCATTTGGTCAAAAAAAAAAAAAAAAAAAAAAAAACAGAAAAAATCAACAGTTCATGAGTTTTCAAGTCGACAATGAAGAATTTTCGAGGCGCAAAATGCGCAGAAGGCATTCTGTTCCAGTCGCTCGAAGTGTTCGGATGTCTTTTTGTTATCTCCGCTCATTAGAGTTTTTTCTCTTGCTAAGTTGGTATGCGACAGTATATAGTGCAGTTTTTACACGTGGAGTTATTTTCGGTCATCAATTACCTAAGTTCCTGTGCAATAACGATTGGCAAAAGTGCGAGTTCGTCAAATTGATCCGCTACAATAAATTGATTTGCCATACCCATTCATCAAGGCCGCAGTCATCAAGCGAAGGCGCCTTCCTGTTCGCCCTGGGAATCCGGATGTTTGTACCGTTGGGGCGTTGACTCGGAGATTCTGATTGCCGTGTCCGGGCCACACAAATAGGACTGCTCAGCGTTTGGTGGCCGTACTCAGCGATTGGTGACGCCATCTTCTTTTAACGGAGGACCACGTGTTTTTTCTTCACAATACAAAGTGATTGAATTCTTGTAAGTTTCTTTTTTTCTTTTCCCTTTTTACTGTTTCTATTTTTTCGCTTTATTTTTATTTCGATAATTGAGGGCTTCGCTCATATTTTCAACACGGACGACAGTCCTTGTTGAGAAATATGAGCGAAGGCGGGGGGTTAAACCCCTCAACTGTGGATGATGAGAAAGTCATCTACGAAGATGAGGAGCATCTGGAGGATTCGGTTGATGCTGGTCCTTCAGATGTTCAGCATTCTCGGATGGATGTTAATTCTGAAACATCCACAGTTGAGAGTAGAGCAACCCGTCTCCGAACCTACACGGAGAGACCTGATTTCACTGGCCCACGGGTGGTTTTTATCCGGCCCAAAAAAAATGGTAAACAACTGAATGTGATTCAGATCACTAAGGATCTGGCAAGGTGGACCTCCGTGACCACTATTATCAAGGTACGACCAAACAAGTTGCGGGTTGTTGTGGCCAACCATAAAGCTGCCAATGAAATTGTTGCCAGCAAGTTCATAAATTTGGAGTACCATGTTTACATTCCGTCTCGAGACGTAGAGATCGAGGGTGTAATCACGGAAACGAGCCTGAAGGAAGAGTACGTGAAATCCAACGGCGTTGGCAAGTTCAAGAGCCTTGATTCGACTTCGGTCGAAATCTTGGATTGTCGTCAACTCCGAACTGCCAACGTCATAAACGGAGTTAAAGTGTACTCGCCTTCAGATTCGTTTCGTGTGACCTTTGCGGGTACCGCCCTCCCTCACTACGTCTTGATTGACGGAATGTTAAGGCTGCCTGTGCGGCTCTTTGTGCCTCGACCCATGGATTGCAAAAATTGCATTAAGTTGGGGCACACAGCATCACACTGTTGCAATAAGCAACGCTGTCCCCAATGCGGGGAGAATCATGGGACAGGAGCGTGCTCAGCAATAGAGCAGAAATGTGTCTATTGCGGGGGCTCACCCCATGATATCTCCTCGTGCGAGGCATACAAGAGTCGCTGGGATAGTCAAAAGCGCTCTTTAAAAGAACGGTCGAAGTGGTCTTATGCCGCAATTTTGAAGGGCGCGGCGCCCCCGATCCAACCTCAGTCCTCGAACCTTTTTTCAGTGCTGCCAGTGGACAATGATGACACAGACTCCACTGATCAAGATCACCCAGTAATTTTTGCTGCTAACTCTCGGAAGCGAGCAAAACCTGCTCCTAAGACCCCGAGAGTTCCAAAAAAGGTTCCAACATTTAGTTCCCAAATTGACGCCACACAAAAACCGACAACTTCTGTAAAAGAAAAGCGTTTCCCTCCTGGATTCTCCATGAAGTTTGTACCCCAGAATAAACCACAAGTACCAGAGGCTTCTAAGACCCCAAAGTCTAATGAAGTTTTGCCAGAACCGTCTACTCAATCGGGACTGTTCAAGTTTTCCGACATTTTAAATGGAGTTTTCACGTTTTTCAACGCAACGGAATCGGTCAGGAGCATTGTAACCTCGATGCTACCTGTATTAAAGACATTTTTGAAGCAATTGATGCAAACTTGGCCCCTTCTTTCAGTGTTTATCTCTCTCGATGGCTAATTTACGCCGAGAGGTCGGAGATATCACTGTTCTACAGTGGAATTGCCGTAGTCTAATCCCTAAAGTGGATCCGTTCAAATTTCTTCTTTATGAAACTAGTTGCGATATTTTTGCCCTTTCTGAAACATGGCTTTCTTCTCAATCAAACATCTCATTCCACGATTTTAACATTATCCGTCTGGATCGCAACGATTCTTACGGAGGGGTGCTTTTGGGGATCAATAAGCGCCACTCCTTTTATAGAATCCACCTCCCTTTATCAGGAGGAATTGAAGCTGTTGCATGTCATACAACTATAAGAGGTAAGGACTTATGTGTTGTCAGTTTGTACTGGCCTCATAGAGTTGCAGTGGATCGAAGTCACCTAGAGAACCTGTGCTCAGTGCTTCCTGAGCCAAGGTTGATCCTGGGTGACTTCAATTCACATGGAACTGTCTGGGGAGAACAAATTGACGATAGTCGTTCTACTCTTATCTATGACATTTGTGACAGTTTCAATTTAACAATTTTGAACACGGGTGAAAAAACACGGGTACCTAAACCTCCTGCAAGACCAAGCGCAATTGACCTCTCACTCTGCTCAAATTCACTATCATTGGATTGCCAGTGGAAGGTAATCTCTGATCCCAATGGTAGTGATCACTTGCCAATTAAAATTACAATCACCAATGGGGCCAGCACTTCAAACCAAACAAATATGGCATATGACTTTACAAGACACATCGACTGGAAAAAATATGCGGACACGATTACAACAGCCATCAATTCAATGAATATCCTTTCTCCTTTGGAAGAGTATAACTTTCTAGCTAGTTTGATACATGATAGCGCAGTTTGTGCTCAAACGAAACCCATCCCAGATTCATCTGTACGTCGGTGGGACAACCAGTGTTCTGAGCTTTATAAGGACAAATCAAAAGCATTCAAAGATTTTAGAAAACATGGAACTCTCGTCCTTTTCGAAAAATATGTTTCCCTTGAAAATCAGTTGAAAAAATTGATCAAAGGGAAGAAAAAGGCATATTGGAGGACTTTTATAGGTGGGTTGTCACGGGAAACATCCTTGAGTTGTGGAGAGTGGCACGAAGCATGCGTAATCGATCATCAACAAATGAAAGTGAGGAATATTCACATAGATGGATATTCAACTTTGCACGGAAAGTCTGTCCTGATTCCACACCGAACCAAAAAATTATCCGGAATGTGTCCCAAGACAGGTGCCATCTGGATTCCAGCTTTTCAATGGTTGAGTTTTCACTTGCTCTCCTCTCTTGCAACAATTCAGCTCCAGGAATTGATAATATTAAATTTAACTTGTTGAAAAATCTTCCGGATGTCGCAAAATTTCGCTTGTTAAATTTATTTAATCGGTTCTTGGAGTATAACATTGTTCCTCAAGAGTGGAGACAAGTTAGAGTCATTGCTATCCAAAAGCCCGGAAAACCAGCGTCCGATCCTAATTCATACCGTCCGATAGCGATGTTGTCTTGTATACGCAAATTGATGGAGAAAATGATTTTGTTTCGTTTGGACAAATGGGTAGAAACAAATGGTCTCCTTTCAGATACTCAATTTGGGTTTCGAAGGGGCAAAGGAACAAACGATTAACGAACGAACACACACATATAGGATCTCAGTGAAACTTCATGTTTCTAAATTGTCTTGCTTTGCTGTCTTCAGAGATACAAATGGCGTACGCAAAACGTGAGCAAATGGCTTCAGTGTTTCTTGACATAAAGGGAGCTTTTGATGCAGTCTCAATAGAGGTGTTGTCAGATAAGTTGAACTCCCGAGGTCTGCCTCCTCTATTGAACAACATCTTATACAGCTTGCTTTGTGAGAAACATTTGAACTTTGCTCACGGAGATATTGCAGTTAGAAGAACCTCTTACATGGGCCTCCCACAGGGTTCATGTTTGAGTCCACTTTTGTACAACTTTTACGTAAGTGACATCGACAGTTGTCTCTCTGAAGGCTGCACCCTAAGACAACTTGCAGATGATGGCGTAGTGTCTGTCACAGGATCAACTGAGTCTCTTCTGCACAGACCTTTACAAGATACTTTAGACAGATTGTCAACCTGGGCTTTGGGGCTTGGGATTGAGTTTTCTCCACAGAAAACGGAGATGGTTGTTTTCTCTAAGAAACATAGACCTGCTCAACCGAAGCTTCAACTCCTAGGCAGAACGATCACTCAATCGAGGTGTTTTAAGTATCTTGGGGTTTGGTTTGATTCCAAGTGTACCTGGAGGGCCCATATTGAGTATCTGAAAGGAAAATGCCAACAAAGAATAAATTTTCTCCGATCAATCACTGGCACCTGGTGGGGAGCTCATCCAGAAGATCTTTTAAAATTGTATCGAACAACAATTCTCTCAGTGATGGAATATGGTAGCTTCTGTTTTCAGTCAGCTGCCAAATCTCACCTCATCAAACTCGAGCGTATCCAGTACCGTTGCCTCCGCATCGCCTTGGGCTGTATGCCCTCAACGCATAACATGAGTCTGGAAGTTTTGGCAGGCATACTCCCTCTGAAAGATCGATTCAATTTACTATCACTCCGGTTCCTCATCAGGTGTGAGGTCATGAACCCATTGGTGATTGTGAATTTTGAAAGGTTACTTGAGCAAAATCTTCAAACTAGATTTATGTCTATATACCATGTCCTCATGTCAATGCAGGTAAACCCTTCTTCGTACTCTCCAACTAGTGTTTTCATCCCAGACTACGATAATTCTTCTGTCCAGTTTGATTTGTCTATGCAGCAGGAAATTCGTGGAATCCCGGATCCGCATCGTCCACTTCTGATTCCAAGAATTTTCGAAGCTAAATATAGACACGTCGATGCTGATAAAATGTACTTTACCGATGGATCACTTACAGAGGAATCAACAGGATTTGGAGTGTTCAACGAAATATCTAGCGCCTCTCACAGTCTCCAGTCACCATGCTCTGTATATGTAGCGGAGCTAACAGCTATTCACTGGGCTTTGGACAGCGTCGCTTCACGGGCAGTTGGACACTACTATATTGTTACGGATAGTCTGAGCTCTGTTGAAGCAATTCATTCGATAAAATCGGGAAAGCACTCGCCGTACTTCCTCGAGAAGATACGAAATAATTTGAGTGCTTTATCAAAACGTCGCTTTACCATCACCTTTGTTTGGGTTCCCTCTCATTGCTCGATAGTGGGTAATGAGAAGGCAGACTCTCTGGCAAAGGTGGGGGCGATGGAAGGCGACACGTATCAACGTGAAATCGTCTTCAACGAATTTTACTATCTGGTTCGAAGAAACTCTCTTGTTAACTGGCAGCGCAAATGGGACGAGGATGAGGATGGTCGGTGGCTCCACTCGATTATCCCAAAGGTAAGCCTTAAACCCTGGTTCAATAGATTGAACCTGAGTCGGGATTTTATTCGTATATTTTCCCGTCTCATGTCCAATCATTGTTCCTTAGACGCGGTACTCTATCGTTTTGACATTGCTGGCAGCAATTTGTGTGGTTGCGGCCAAGGTTACCATGACATCGAGCATATTGTTTGGTCGTGTGAGGTCCATCTTGTCGCTAGAACGAATTTTATAGACTCCCTTAGGGCCCGAGGAAAACCACCCTATGTTCCAGTGAGAGATGTGCTGGCCGTGATAGATTTGGACTACATGTTCGAGATATATCTTTTTCTAAAAGCTATTGATCTTCGTCTATAATTCTTTTTATTTTCATATTTCCCTATATCTATCATCTTTTCTATTCTAATAAAAAGTGATGAACTAGATTTAAGCACACATTTGTAAACCAACAAAATGAGTTTGGCTCCTTAAAGCCTAAAGGTATGAGCCGTTTCAAATAAAGATGTTACAAAAAAAAAAAAAAAAAATGCGCAGAAGGCGAAATTTGTGCAATATTATTTTAACCATGTCTTTTTGCATAGTACATTTCTCAAACACACGTTAACTTAAAAATCTGGCAAAAATAGACAAAATAGTCCTTTTCAGAACCAACACAACGCTGCTAAATTTTGCATATCCGATCTCTAGTAATGTAGCTATCACCGAAATTAAGTGTCCGGATACTGAATGATCATAGCTTTATCTAGCCCCATCCGCATAGTCCAATTTGTCGCTGACAGTGTTTGTGAAATTATGCTGGTTGTAGCACCAACACTTTTCAGTTTTGGAAACATCAACCTCGAAAACCTTCATGTTGGTCGACCGGCTGACCGTTTTTTGTTGTTGTTGTTGTTGTTGGATTTTGAGTTAATGGCCTGAGGAGCGAAGTCTCATATCGTTAGCTCTCCTTTTTTTTGTCATTTGACGGCTGTTACGTTTGATCAACGTTTAATCGTTACGTTAGTTGTTTAGTTTATGTTTTTGAGTTTAGTTAATGAATTTTGAGATTGATATGCTGGCATTCCTAGAGCTCTCCTAGCGTTTTACCCATCTCATTTATAACCTCTAACATGACCAGTTAGAGGTCATCTTCATCCGGAGCAGCGATGTAATGTGAGAGGGTATCGTGTGCTTTCCTTATAGCGTTTTTAAAACTTTCCTTTTGATTTGCCAAACTTTGTAGTTGTTCGTCCCAACTTTTACGTTGTTCCAAATAATGCTGTACGGGCATCTGTTGTTGGGTGTCCGTTTCGTTTTCTTGTGTAGGTGTGTCTGTCTTTCTTTTCTTTGATTGTATCAAATTGTCATCAATATTTTTTGTGTTAAGTTTTGATTTCTGAGTGTGTTCAATATTTGATTTAGTTTGTTTGATTTTTTCTCCGCTCGTATTAGTTCTTGCAATATGGTTTCTAGGTTGTGTTGGTTGTCTTGATGTCGGTTTTACGCTTTTTGCGGTCACTTTAGCAAAACTTTCATAAATACTTGGAAATTCTTGCATGTTTGGAAGAATATCAAAGCCATTTTGTGTTTTACTCTAAATTCATCATTTGCCTCCTGGTATGTCAAATTTTGGCATGCCATTAATTTATTATTAGATGCCTGCTTAGTTCGTTCTGAACATCTGGGATCAGAAGCTCTGTGATTTTCCTTCGATGTACGCATTTTGCTATGTTCTGACAATTTTCAAAATCATGATCATCTGATTCTGAATTGCCACAATTGTTGCAACGTTTCTTTCCTTTTCAGTTTCCGGCTATGTGACCGTAGCGCAAACAGGCGTAGCACATTACGGCTTTATACACATAAGCCTCAACTTTAAAGTTTATTGAGTAGATTCTCACAGAATCGGGAAGCTTATTTGTTCGAAAGACAACACCTACCTTTTTGATTGGCACCTTTTTCTTCTCGACAAATCGATGCATTCTAAAAATTTCCACAACCTCTTTTGATGATTCCATCTCTTTCTTCAACTTTTTGATGTCAATTTCCTCTGGAATTCCACTGACAACGCCCTTGATCGAAACGAAACCTTTCGGTATGTATGCCGAATATTGCTTGAGGCTCAGATTTTGGCAATTCACAAGCCTGTTCGCTTCTTTCCAGTCTTCGAAATAGACAAGAACTTTAGATCGACCGATCTTCCTTATGTCCATCACCGCTTTTGAAAAGTTATTTTGCTTCAGTATTATTCCTACAGATATTTTGTTAATACCGGAAGTTTTCTCCTCATCATTTTCAATTACTTTTCTTTCGACTATAACCTTATATGGCCCACTATCACTATGTGTAAAAACACATTTTTCGAGTGTTCTTTTTCCGCCATCTTTATCCACTTCAGGCATTATCCGTTCGGCTTTTTCTAAAACGCCATCCATAGGTGCCCCAATTGGGGCACCCACCCCGACACTCATGTCGTTTTCCCGGCACTCGAACTATCAGTGTTATTCATTTACCAAAAACTGATAAAATAAACTTTTTCACGGTTCGGATCTTGTTTCTAATTCAGCTTCTTCCGAAGAAAATGTCACGTCTTTGCGCTACGGCGGCTCAAACAAGAATGAATTTAAAACGTGATTACAACAAATTTATAATATTTTTTTGGCTCGTTTTTTGTACCGAGAGTTTTTGAGGGTAATTGTCTCGTCTTAACTGTACACGCTCAGCAAGCGTGCGTAAGAAATGTCAAAAACAACTCTATAGTCCTATTTGCCGCTGGTAGTGTTCGTGATATTATGCTGGTTGCTTCACCAACACTTTTCAGTTTTGGGACAATCAACCTCAAAAACGACCATGTGCGTCGACCGGCTGCCCGTTTTTTGTACCGAGAGTTTTTGAGGTTAATTGTCCCGTCTCATCTGTACACGCTCAGCAAGTGTGCGTAAGAAATGTCAAAAACAACTCTATAAGGGTATATACGGACGATAGTATTGACGAATAATTGGCCTCAGCCATAACCTCAAACTTTGATGAGCTGACGGCCTCACCAGTGATGCTAGGTGCGTTACTAAAATCAGTAGTTGTTTTTTAAACTAATTATAATATTTCTGAATTGATTAAATTTTTTAACAATCAACAGCTAATCGTTTGAATTCATTACGGGGCGTCTCTAATAAAATTGATGAAGATAAGCCAGCTTCCGCTAATGAATTTTCAAGGTGAATTTAAAACATCTGAAATATATTTTCATGTACTGCTCGGTAAAGTAAAAAGAATTGTTTCCAACTTCTAAACGAATGCAAAATCATTCACTGTTACAAAAAAAAAGTTAATTAATAAAAGCCACGTTGATGTTGACTATGAAAATAATAGCCTGCATGCTCTGATTTTTTATAACATTTTCACATAATTCGCTACATCGTTTAAGTGTGCGATACAGACAGTTGTTATTCAGTTCAGATAAATGTTGCGTTTAATTTCATATTCTAATAGAAATCTAGGGGAAAGTTGCAAATTCTCAATACTCATGAAAACGTTTTTCTATAAAAATTCAATTTAAAATATAATCATTTTCCAAATATCAATGCACTTGGCAGCCCTGACCACCCAAAAAAATCAAAACACGAGCATCTGTGTGTCGCTTTTCCACAGGGCGAATTTGTCGATATAAGTACCGCAAAATCGCGTTTATCGTGCGCCCTTCTCAAAAATTGATTCTGTTCTCCCATGGTTTGAGGTTAGGGCTGAGGCCTCCTGCTAAGGTGGTGTTCGTGTAAAACTGTCAATATATCCTAATAGGAAGGTTAATACAGATTATGTGGATTGCAATGGTAAAAAGTTTAAAAAAATGTACAAAAGCAATACGCTCTGGATAACAAACAAAACAAGCTCATCCTTTTCGAGCCGTTAAGCCGTAGGAACCCTTCAGCCGGAGGACAGTTTTGACAATTTCCAACTGGGTCAATCGAATGTCCATAGTGCCCACAAAGGGACAACATCTACCCACGATATGGCCCTAGAAAACTGTTGGATTGACATTATTATTCCAACTTTTACTAGATTTATTTCACAAGAGAAAAAAAAAAACAAAAAAAAAATCGTTAGAACACAAAACGGCAACGGTGAAGGGAAGCGCAAAAGTTGCGCTATGTACCGAAATAAAAAAAATGGGCACACCATCATCAGCATCCGAGCATCGTATCTGAAACACATCGACACGATGAGTTGTGCAAATATTTATCGTCTAGCGACAATGTTTCCCCAGTTTGACAGCAGCAATGGGCAAGTTGCAAAATATTACGCGCAAAAACTTTTGAACGGTTCCGGATGGCGGCCGAGAAAGAGACACAAAAAATATGCTGGATCAGTAGTGACTGCTAAGGCTGTTGAATGTAGCAATTGTATTTTTTTTACTGGTTCCTGTTGCCAATTCAACTACCTAGTGAGACCTGGATTCAAGTAGGGGTGGGGAGGTTGCAAATGACAACTTCCGCTTCCTGTACTGGTACAGTTTAAAAAAAAAATCGGCCGTTCAAATTGAAACTTTCTTCCTATACGAAATTTGGATGGGAAAAAATGATTTACTTACCTTAGCTTTTTCAACAACCCATGATATTGTTGAATGACTTTTGTAGTTTCAGTGTTAATGCTGTTATTTCTGGACCTCCCAGGATTTTAGAAGGACATGTTTATGTATAGCAGATAGCATAAATATGAGCTAACACACAAGTATACGGGGCTAATTTCAGTGGACACACCAGTTGGATGAATCATCAATTAGGAATTTTGAAGTTTTCAAAGAAAATCAAATATTGGATTGCCTTATAGTAAAAATTACGCGTGCGATAATATATTTACCAAATTTTCAGATTTCAGTAAACAATTTATCTGAAAAATGAAAAGGAAAGAGTAAGGAGGTTATTTTTTTGGAATTTTGTAGAAATATATTAGACACAGTATTCTACCAAATGTGGAATCCCGAGGGGCCCGTTTTCAGGGTTCTCTCGAGACTGGTGCAGTTGTACAAGCGATTGCTATCGCTGATGATGAGAAGGTTGTCTCTTCATACTATGCTGGCTGTAAGAGCCAGAGGCATATCTAGGATGCCAAACCAAACACCTTGCTGATCTTAATAAAAATTTAGCCTTAATGAATGTTTGGTGGAGCACCAATGCATACAAGCGACATTTTCAGTAGAATCTGGTACAAAAAGATCACGTTTGCTACATAAATATTGGTTTACACACTATTTTTTTTTTCATTTCGAATTTCTCTGGCGACATAACTTGATGGCAACCGTTCTCCATACTGTCGGGCACCCCAGGTTCACCAGATCATGCTCCACTTGGTCTAACAACCTAACTCGTTACGCCCCTGTTCGTCTGATTCCTATCGGATTCCTAGCGAACACCTGTTTTGCAGGACAGTAAATAGTCCATCATTCTAGCAACATGTCCTGCCCAGGGTATCCGTTCAGCCTTCACCACCTTCTGAATACTGGGTTCGCCGTAGAGCTTCTGGTTCATCTTTCGCCTCCGTTTTCCTGAACGCCGCCAAATAAAGTCTGTATCACATAGAATCTGGCCGGATAAAAGAAATAACGTACAACAAAAGTAAAAATGTCATTTTGTAAGGTTTTTATTGCAATTTAAGGAAAAAAATACATAAAAATCATTCGTCAGCTTTTCGGATGAATTTTCTAACTTTTTTTGTGATACCACCCATTATTTTCTGCACAGTACTACTGGTAACCTCATTCGCCATCTTGTTCCACCACTTTTCCATTTGAGCGGGTTTTTCTCATGGCTCTGCCACATTTCTTCAGTTTGCCCTTAACTATTGCCCAATATTTCTTGATGGGACGAAAATCCGGACAGTTTGGTGGATTGATACTTTTTTCAACAAAATCGATCTTGTTCTCCTTATACCACTTAACGACATACCGGATGTAGTGGCAGCTTGCCAGGTCCGGCCAGAACTTCACCGGACCTTTGTGGGACCGAATGAATGGCAAAACCCTCTTCTGGAGACATTCTTCTTTGTAAAAATTTCCATTCATTGTGTCCCCAGTGATGAAAATCTTAGTCTTCTTTCCACAACTACAGATCCCTTGCCAAATCATCAACTTACGAGCAAATTTATCTGCGAAAACAAACTTGAATCTACCCGCAACATTCCCTTTACGCTTCGCAAGGTAAAATTTGTTACCGGGTATTTGTCCAAAATCCATTTTGACGTAAGTTTCGTCGTCCATCAAAATTGCATCCGATGTGCTTGGTCAACACTTTCTCTTACAACTTCCTTGCCCTGGTTTTGGCAACCAGGTTTTATTTCAGCGTCCTGTTGAGGTGTTTGCTTGCATGATACGACCGCAAGCTTCCTCGCAAATAAATTCGTCGAGCTGCACTGTGGTTCGTCTTGAACTTTTTCCCCAAATCACGCAAGGAGATTCCAGGATTATTGTGAACTGATCGAATCACCTTTGCTCGCAGCTTCCGGTCAAAGGTTCCACTTTTACTCCTGGTTTGTTTTGCTCGATCTACCGTAAGAGTCTCCCGGTAACGTTGCAGCACCGAATTTACAGGCGATTTTGGATATTTCAGGAATTTCGCGATCTTTACCCCTGACCACGTCGGTTTCTCTACGTGAGTGTGCAGAATTTTCTCTCGCCTTTCGCGTTCCATCGTCGATAACTTTTGACTGACTGCTTCAATCTTGATGAAATTTTCACCACTAAGTAAACAAACCATCCGAATCAAAACACTGTTAATAGATTCGCGATGTGACAATCAGGGGCGCTGCAGTAAATAAAAAGATGCGACCAGATTTAATATGAAACAGACTTTATGGTTCTTTACACTCGTCGCTCGAATACTCCGAGTATAAGCAGGGGCGGGATTATGGAACTCGAAACAATCGAGTTTCGTTCGATTCGACCAACTTTGGCATTACCGATCTCGATTCGAATGGGACGTTTCGCGATGATCTACTACCCGATTAACTCGAAATCTAGTACTTTAAAATTTAGAACTCGAACGAGATTCATAATACTGATTCTAAGTCGATTCGAGTTCAACTCGAAACGGGTAACTCGAATCGAATAGAATTCATAATTTCACCCCAGGTTTCCCTCGAGTAATATCCATGTCTAAATAGTGCCCGTCGAGAACAACCGGTCATATGAGCGTCATGTACAGGTTACACTTCGTGCGAGGGCTAAGTCTTCTCGTCCGCAGTTGTTTGTGAAAGCCATATTAGGCTCGACTTCCGGCTCTTACGGCTGGTGTCATTGTCTGCGTTCAACAGTGAGCCGATATAGACATATTCTTCGGCTTTCTCCAGTTTGTCACCGTCGATCGTTACCTTGTTAGTTATAACTGGACAAGCGGGCTCGGTCCGTCTCGGATCCACTGGCCACAATATACTTTGTCTTGAACGTATTGATCATCAACCCAATCTTACGCTTCGTTTTCAGTTTCAGTAGATCTTCTCTACCGCCTCAAATGATTTGTTTATTTGTATAAATAATCAACGGATCACATGTTGATCCAAATGATAACTTAATCCTATATAACTAATCAAAACTCGACACAGTTCTGGACACGACTAATATTTTCCTTCGGAACACATTTCTCGAAACGTCATAGTCGAAATGCGCAGAAAAACGATAAAAAGTTTTGAGGATTCCGACAAAAGCGGCCCATAGTTGTTCAGACGAATGGGAACGTAGAGCTGCAAATGCTGGTTTCCTCGGGGTCGTACACTGAGAGGGACGCCCTCCAGTAGCGTGGGAGAGTCTTATTCTCGATGTCAGCAGGTCAGCCACAACCAGAGTTCGAGTAGCGTTCCTACTAACTTGAAGCGTAGCCTCGATTCGTTCAGCTCCGTTCTGATAGAAAGGGCACCAGGCAGCTGATGCGAATGGAACGAACTATGCCGCAATAAAGACTTTGAAGGCAGTACACGTCTTTGAAGTCTTCGTCCATGCGGAACCGGAATCCAAGGTTTCTAGAAGCTTTGTCAACAACATAGTTCGTGTGAGTCTTGAACTCCAGCCGTTGATCGAAGATAACTCCTAGATCGTTGATGTGTTCTACTCGGGTGATGGTTACGGGAAAATGATATAACCGAGGATTTGCTGCGGTTCAACGGCAGGCAGTTAATGTCGCACCAGTGAGCAGATACGGAAAATTGCTGCTGTTTGATGTCGTCTTAGTTGTTTATGGCGTGAAAAAGTTTCAGATCATCAGCATAAGCAAGTTTTGTGCCTACAAGGAGCGAGAGTGCGTCATTGAAGTAGATTACGAAAATTATCGGTCCTAAATGGCTTCCTTGGGGTATTCCTGAGGGGGCAGGGAATTGCCTGGAAAAGGATTCACCAGTTCAAACGGATAATTCCCGTCCCGTTAGACAACTCCGGAACCAATCCAGTAGAGATCCACAGAATCCTTAGCGTCCGAGCTTTGCGATAGCAATATCATGGTTCACCTTGTCGAACGCAGCAGAGAGATCTGTGTAAATGGCGTCAGTTTGGGTATTCCTGACAAAGCAACCTTGAACGAAAGATGTGAAGCTCAGTAAGTTGGTAGTTGTGGATCGTTTAGGCATGAATCTATGCTGGTCGTTGGAAATGTGAGGCTTGCAAAATAAGAAAACAGGATGCAAAACGACCAGTTCAAAGAGTTTGGATGTCGCGCATAGAGCTGATATCCCACGGTAGTTGCTAACATCTCTCTTGTCCCCTTTTTTATGGACAGGAAACATATGAGCTTTGTGGTAACTTTCGGATATTACGGAGCAAATAAAACAACGTGTTTTCCGTTTGCCTACACACGACAGAGTTGCCCACTATATTTCTTTTCCTCTACAGTGATATTTTAAAACACGATCAAATGATAGTAAGCTTGTTGAAAATAAATATAAATCTATAGCAAGCTTCCTTCCACAGTGAAGGAAAAATTGCGTTGTCCAGCGATGATTGAAAAATATATTTGATGGGAGTCAGCAAAAGTGGCATAAAACGCTTCAAAAAAGCTGCTGGTCCGGGCCCATAGAAGTAAAATTTTTCAACTTTGCTGTCGCTTTCAAGATCTGATCAGCCGACTATTTCAATAGTCGGCAAAGCAGATATGTCATAGGGTCTGTTGAAAATTTTGCCCCACACGAATAACACCTCCTAGTGCCACGTTGAACATCATGTAGAATAAGTAGACCATCTCCTTGTTGAAACCCGCTGCGCGATTCGAACAGCAGCCCCACCTTCCACTACTAACAGCAAGTTCTAAGACAGCGGCTGAACAGGATCACAAAAGGAGTTGATTTCCAATATTATGGTTATAGATCTTGACTCCCATGAGTTAAATAGTATGATATGGTACTATGACCAATAAAGAATTCGTAAAACCATTCAGGTCATGTTTCCTTGGTTCAGTAGACTGAGTCGATACGGGGATTCCAGCAGTGATGTCTATTGAATTTATTGTTTATCAATGTGAAAAAGACGTACCTCTGTTAAACAGTTAATAACTTTTTTGCCTAATAAGAAACGAAGTTACGTTCTTTGACAGAGTTGTACAGCGGAATATTTCTTTTAGGGATTTTATAAATTGGCACAAAAACTATCAGCTGGCTCGGTTCCACAGAAGAAACAAAAATGATGTTCATTTTTCAGTACAAAGTATTCAATTTTCCCATACAAATCTAAAAGTTCAAATTTACTCATGTAAACGTTACTGAAAAATTCTGCCAAAAATCATGGATGAGTTTTGGACCAAGACGAAGCTTTTTAGACCCCAGGGTTTGAGAAATTCGAAAATGACCCCAAATCGACTCAGTCTATTGGTTCAGGGACCTGAAAAAAAAAATGTTTTATTTATTTCTATGTCAGATAATGATGTCTGAAACATTTGTAGCCATCTCATTATGCCAATTTTTCCACTAACGTTCCAGCAACAAATGTGGAGGAAAAATTATAAATTTTATTTAGAAGCAAAAGCTACGATAAATTTGAATTTTTAAAACAAACTAGTCGTCTCTTGTCGAGCTAAGATTAAACATTCCGCTTTGGGAAAGTCAATGTTGGTTTGATGCTACCGACACTAAATTTCCCCACAGTAAGAGGGTGCCAAAGTTTCTAATTATTGTAATTCGATTATCAACTCTGGTTGGAGCGAACCTTTCTCAGCCCCTTCGCAAACTATCATTCTCAAACTAAACTGGATGTCGTCGTCAGGAGGAGCCAAGTTGAGATATCCCCATTAGCAGCGATCCCCCCTTCAGTTGAATCCCGTAAATTAGCTCCATGTGTGTACTTTAATTCCATTACCACCTCTCTCGGAGCGTCGCAGCCCTTCACGAATCCTTTCCCCGTCACAGATGTTATGGCCCTTTCTAAAACCTCCTGCCAACTTTGACTTTTGAAAACCGGAATGTGAATCTTGTTATCAGGTGAGAGGGGCTATCTCTTTAGGTGGGAGACAACTTCACGGTAATAGTGCTAGCCGCGTTTGATCCGGATGTGCTTTGCCAGATTTCCGCTGAGCTGTCGTCGCTGATGTTGTTGAGTTGTTCGTCACATCCTACCTTGGACACCTTCTAGTTAGTCGAATGTCCGGTGTTACCTACTGCTGGAATCTTGTATCAGTTCTTGTTGTATGATAGTTGGTCTAGTCTGGCGCATTATCGGAAGCCCCTTCCGTTCTATTTCGGGATAATTCGATTTTAGACCGTTTGGCAGCTCTACTGGTCGACTGATATTTGGAAGACAATGTTAATCGGTAATGAAGCTGAATGCTGTTGCTTATCTGCCATGAATGCTTATGTTGAATGGGATTGATTCAAGCTTCAGCAATGAATGTTGACGGATTTTGGCTGCTAGAAGTTTTCATACAGTTACATAGAAGGGTACTTTTTAAAAGCTTTTAAAAACTGCGAAAATCAAAGTTTTTGTATTGAAGTGTGTTGTTTGTTTTCCACAGGAGCAGAGTCTTGGCAAATAATGTTCCACCATTTAGATACGACTCAATCCACAGCAAAAGTCTATGATTAAAACCAAACTTAGCTGACTCGAAAAGCAACACAGGAATATTGACTCTATCGAATGCTATACTGAAATCAGTGTATAATGTTTCGAGAGATTTGCCTTTTTCCATCGCTTTAATAATAATTTTACGAAATAGAGCAAAATAGTGGTGGTAGAAAGACTTTAAGAAAACCATATTCATTATTAGGGGTTATATTTTTGATTTGTGATAATATGCAGCTTTACGATCATTTCGTCAGATTTTTTACCACGTTTTAAATATAGAATCCATGAAATATTCTTTCCATATTGATGGCAGAGTACTTATTTCAAAAGGTGAATTAAAAATTCAGAATAATGGCTTAGCCAAGTTTTTCTTTTGACAACTTCAGAAAATTTTCTTGAGGTAACCATCTGGACCAGGACCTTTCGATGAGTTTAAGGCATCCAGAGTAACAAGTATTTAACTGAGTGCCATATTATAGGTTAATGATGATGACAATACTAATGTTGTCATCATCAAACACGCAAACCGATGCTTATTAAAACTGTAGTTAGCAGTTACGCTGCAGTGTTATACAAATGAGTAAATTCATCAAAATATACATTATGAAGTGAGTACTTTTCCGGTTAGAGAATTTAGCGTCAACTGGAGTATCATATAACACTTTTCAACTTCAATGGCTTCTAAAAACTTAATGGCCACATAATCATACCACTTGTAAATAAAAACTTTTAAGGTTGACGGGAGACCAAATTGACGTATTCAGAAAAAGTATTTGTTTCACCAGTTGTTTTTAAATTTTCAGGGTGACAAAGAAGTACGGTCACACAGGAAAATCTCAATATTTCAAAGAATAAGAAGAAAATCTAAATCTGCCTTTCATAGCTTTATTCAGTAACTCATAAAGATACTTCACAGACGATATCCCGGAATTACACCACCTTTATTTGGTCGAACCAGCTTCAGACGTATCGGAAAGTCGTAGCACGCGGCGGGCACCTGCTCCATCGGGATCTCGTCCCAGATTTTCGTGATAACTCGCTTGATTTGCTCCAAATTTGTTATTTTATAGTCGTTCAGCTTCGTCATCATGTATCCACACACAAAATAATCCAGTGGATTCAGATCCGGAGACGACGGAGGCCATTAATTCTTCGAAATGAAATCGGTCAAGTTTTCCTCACACCACGCCTGAATAACCTTTGCGGTGTGGGATGCTGCACCATCTGTCTGGAAGCAAAACTGACGTCTTATTTTGGAACCGAGAAACGTTCAACTTGTCCGCAGGAGCTTGTTGGAGGCTCACACTACAAACTCGATCATTTTGGCGATTGATTGTTTGCTCCAAAACAGCTTCTCGTCCGAAAAAATAATCTCGTCATCTGCGCGCCAAACCGAGCAGCGATAACAGCTGCCCTTAACTCTGCCATGGCTTACAACTCAATGTAAACAAACTGCACAGAAACAAAACTCTGCCACTTTGGGCAGCAGAGTTAGCCCTTTCATTTGACATATAGAAGGCACCAGAGTGATGCAACATGTAGGCTACAGGCGACTCCAAAAAAGTGTTTTTTTTTAGTTGGTAACCACAGGTGGTAAATCCCGGTTTACGGATTGTATTCCAAGGCACGGCGAGCCACCGCGTCCCCCCAGTTTGCTACTCTGGGTCCATGGGTATAATGGGAAGACTCATGATGTACTCCGTGTCAAGGTTGCGAAATCTCATGAGATTGAGATTTTGTTGAGAGAGATTCTGTCTATTTGATTTTCAGTGTGATGTTCATTAATCTCATGATGAGCATCACAAGCAATCTGGGCCTTGAATTTCAATGTTTTCTCCAAATGAGAATCACGAGCACAAAAACTACTTTTTTTTGGGCAGAGATGCCAGATGGTTTATAAAAATAATTTTGATTTGCGTCAAAAATCAGTCAGTGTAATTTTGAATTTTTTGGAATCTTCGTTTCAAGATGCCGCTCACAGACCAAGTGGACAACTTATGGGGAAGGGATTTAGAAATGTAGGTACATGCTTGTCCACGAAGAAGGAGTGGCGGTTTGGAAATGTTCATTTGTACATATTTTCATTTTGATTGTATGAAATATAAGTTCAAGGAAAAGAGTTTGAATTCAATCTTCAATTTTAAATTACCAATTTCATTTTATACCGGAAAATGGAATTGTTTTAAATTTTCTTTTCTTTCAAAAAGGCCTACAGACATCAGTCCTTGCTTGAATAACATTTTGTAAACATTTTTTAATGATTTTTCAAACGTTTTCCTTCCAGAAAATTTTCAAATAAGTATCTAGTATATTTATTCCATTCAAACTTATTTCATTGATGTTAATGTTTATTTGCTTCGATGCCTTTGCTCGAATGATTTGTTTATTCGAATTTCAATAGATACCTTAACCTTACTCACGACTTTGGAAAATGACTTTATTTTATTAACTACAAAACGTTAACTTTTATCTTTATTTAGTTTTCATTCAACCCAAATGGATCTTAATCATTCTATGTTTTGACAACTTTACTTTGATGGATTTTGTTTCAATAAAGTACATAAAAATAATGGAAAAATCATGCACTCTTTAATTTCATACGTTCAAAGAACAATTAACTGTGAACCCCATAAAAGCTATTATTCTCGGCTGATTTGTTTAAAATTTCTGACGGGAGGTAGAAGCTTGAAGCAATTCAATATCTGTTTCCTGCGCAATGAAAATAAATTCTAACATTTGGCAACTCAGCTTGTTTGTTTCGTTGGAAGTGGTAACATTTGAAAAGAATTTGTTAACCAAATATACCAAATCAAGATAACATTTGTAATTTTCAAAAAGTTAATAATTTTCAGAATAAAATACTTTGAGTGATGTTTTTGTATATTTGGCTACAGATCTATCAACCATATAGAACCTTGCCTAACAGTGTTGATAAATTTATTAATAAATATGAATGCTAATGTTTATGAATGGATTGCTTCTTGCACCGATTCAAACAAATCGAATCGTCAAAACACTATTTTTAATTTGTATTTATTTACTACAAAGTCTACTGGAAACGTTATTCATACTATTGGCAGCAAAATTGAACATGATGGGTCTATACTGATCAAAATTGAGAATGTTTAGTAGATCAAATTAACACCCGTTTGAGAAAATGGTTTAATCGTCGAGTATCATTAAATTATGAAATTGATTGGAACTATATAGTATAAAAATGAAGAATACAAACGGTACTTAAATCTTTGTAATGATTTTTTTTTTCTACAATAAGAAAACCTGTTATTTGTTTACATGTAGTTGAAGATCTTTTTCAAATGTTGTTCATGATGCTGTGACTGATAAATTCCCAGTCGGAATGCTTCGGATAAGAAAAGTAGGTCACAGTACCAACAAGTAGGGTAAAATATCAAAAAAAATATGAATTGTTAGGAATTTTTCTAAGTTAACATAGTTTTCTGTTTTTTCGTTACTGTTAGAAAAGTTTGTGTTTCACAATTCAACAGAGTAGGATAATGCATTATGATTGGGAGTAAAGTCCATTAGATTTTAGTAAAGCAAACAGAAATATGAATTAATAAAGAATGTTCCATCAACTTTGTTCTTCCAATTAAATATCATTGAGCATCAAGCGTCCTCCATAAATATCATCTGTTGAATCTTTGATACACAAAATTATGTAGATCATGTAGATATGTTTATTTCAGATAAATTTTGATTTTATAAAGAATTACAATAAGAATAATAATAATAATAATAATAATAATAATAATAATAATAATAATAATAATAATAATAATAAAACTAAAAATAATAATAATAATAGTAATAAAATAATATTAAAATTAATAATTATAATAATAATAATAATAATAATAATAATAATAAAAATAATAATAATAATAATAATAATAAAAGTAATAATAATAATAATAATAATCATAATACTTTTCAAACTATTAAATACAAGACAGCCAAATATGACAAACAAGATCTGAAAAAGAGATTTTTAATTAAAATATTATCTCCCACATATCCAAATGGAACTTACCTAGTATCCTGACTCTCGGAAGTCATCTATTAGCTTCTTATAAACATTTCTGTTAAGGCCTATAATCAAAATACTGTCGAAAGTATCCGCTGACATCATCGTCCTGTGCTCCGACAGAACTAGTTTCAGCACACTGAACGACCGTTCGACACTAACCTGATTGGAAGGCACCGAAAAAATTGTCATTGCCACTTCATAGAGTTCTGGATCCGTTTGTTTCCGGGCCTTCCAATGCTCCAACACGTTATAGTTATAGGCCTTCTTACCTTCAAAATCAAGTGCAGCTAATGCTTTTTCTATTTTGAGTCCTTCAATCTGATCATGTGCTGAACCGCCGAGCCACTCTGATAAACACTCATCCATAGTGGACATTTCAACAGTCGGTTGGGAGTTGTCTCCGATGGATACATCAAGTAATAAGCTCTTAGACCTTTCAGATGTTGAAACAATGAATTCCTGATTAAACAAAAGAAATACATTATAATATTTATACACATTTGTATCAAAGTCTCATCAAATTTACCGTTATTTCCATTTTTTTAGTCCCAAAAAAAAGATTCGATCCGCGGAAATTGAATCTTGGATCTAGCATCAATGCTGCTTCGAGAATCTTGCAGTCTCTTAGTTTAGCCAACCGTTTGTTCAATGCCGAAACTAAGGGAGCAGAAAACTGGTTCCCTCTCAATCTTTCTATTTGAAATGTACTGCACTTCCAGAGCATAAAAAAATCATTAAATGGAACATGATCAGATTGCATTCGTTTAGTGCATTTGAAAAGAGGTTCAAAGGCTGCAACATATTCCTTCATAAACGGCCACAGCTCAGAGAGATCTAGAATTTAATGAAAGTCCTAAATATAAATCATTTATTATAATAAATGAAAACATACCCAATTCAGCCGTCTCCTTGCCTTCCCGAACGAAAAATTCTTCGTTTTGTACGAAATAATTTATCAGTAAATATACGCCACTCCATCTTGTTCTGTTAAATTTAGGAGGCTTGGAAAGTTGTTCAGCTTTCAAAATTTTCAAATTTCCAATTTTGTGGCAGTTGTGAGCGACTTGATCTATTTTGTTAATCGTATTTTGGAAATTCTTAATCACATCGTTAACCGCAAGCTGCATGGTGTGGACTGCACATCGTACCAATGTAATGCTATCCTCCAACTCATCTTCTAGGGATCTAATTAAATTTGTATTACCCTCCATGTCCTCTATTTCATCTCCGTAGATATCCAGTGTTTCCTGTAATAGCTCATTCCTCATCTCTTTTACAGACGCAATCATGTTTGCACCGTTGTCGCAAGTTACCGAAAACACTTGCGTGATTGAAACGCCGTATTTTTCTAAAACACTTAATATCTTGTTCTTCAAATACTTGGCCGTGTGTTTGTCTTCCAGTTCCAGTTGAGCTAAAATATCAAGTTTAAATACTAAGAATATAGATGATCATCAAATACTATTACCTAGTGTTCGAATCCTGATATCATCATCGTGGAAAAAAGACGTGTTAATTCCCAATACGTGCCTACCCAATCTCGATGCAGTATCAATTTTGAGGTTAATAAGTTTCCCTATCATTTCTCTACGAATTTCATCACGAACTTTGGATGCATCACCGGATAGTTTTGTTTTGATGTTATCCCTATTTATACGGATGTTAAGTGCGTCTTCAAGAGGGTCTAAGATGCATCTCATACCTTCCCATTCCACAAAAGAGAAGGGAAGATGATGGAACGCTATGCACTTAATTATCATTTCATATATTAATGGTTTATCTAACGCAACCGGAACTTTAGCAATATGTTTCCTCTTTTTTGAAGTTGTTGTTGATTTGTCTAGAAAACCAAGTTCCTTTGCTTTTTTCGGATGAATATCTCGGAAATGCCTTATCATATTTCCTGCGTTGTACATCTCTTGCGCATACAGACATCCCGATGGTGGATCGATGATGCACATAATTTTTCCGGTAATAGAGTTAAGTTGCTTGTACTTATCGGCCAACCTATTGAAACAAACTTTTTTGGATGAACTTGTACAAGGCATCAAATTTTCACTTTCCATTTTCTCTGAAAATGAAATAATCGTAATCGTTTTTCAATAATAATATATGGATGATTTATAAATGTCTTAATTTATAGTAAACCGAATGACAAGCTAACTTAGGTAAACTGAATTAAACAATACTATCTTCAGGCGCTTTCTATACTTTTGTATACGTTGTTATACACAGCAAAACTAATCTGAATCATTAACAGCATTGAAATTGAATCACACTTATATTAAATAACATAGAACACGATGACCCAATGTAGTATTTCGTCATTTATGATTGATACTTCTTTTTTACATTATATGTGATGTAATTTTTCAGATTTTTCTCTTTACACAAAACAATTTAAATCGTTAACAGCACAGTAAAAAAATCAGAATCCTGATCTCTGAAATCAAAAACTTTTGATGTTACATGACATTGAACTCGATTTCGTAATGAAAATTCTCTTTATCAAATATAATTGAACCATTATCTTCAGTGGTGATAATGGTTCAATTATCAAAGAATCACACAAACCACGGTTTCCTTAACATGAACTTATAGTTATACACAGCAAAAAATTTCTAAAAGTATACGAAATCTAAAACACGAGTGATCTATTTTTTCACAAGTATAATCATAAAAAGATGTAATTTTCCACTCATTTTGGTGTAATTTTAGTCTTTTTACAAAAAGCGAATAAAAATAAATTGTTATGGTATACTTTTACATTCCATTTTGTAAAAATAAAGCGACCAATGAAATTTATATCACAAGCAGTGTAAAATTATATCTGTTTGATTTAATATTGACTGAAACTGTTGTTTGTGCCATTTGTCAGTCGAGTCATTTTTCGGGAACCGAGTGTCTTCATTCTAAGACGAAGCTCTCTGGTAAAAGTGGTAGGTTTTTAAGTTGAAAACAAACGAATGATGTTATTGAAAATCATTATTTGTTTCTCGATTACAGCGACGGCAGATTTTGAAGGGGCAGGGATCCGGAATTTCATTCCCAGGAGAGGAATTTGCCTGAACAATTCAGGACATTTGCAAGCAAAATCCATCCTGACCCGACCAGTGACGTAATGACATATGGATGACGTATGGATCCGGACCCTGACAGTCCGGAACGGAATTCCCTTTGGCCCCCCACTGCCGCTGACAGATTAGAATATCAGCAGAATTAACATCTTTATATTCAACAGTGCCCCAGCCTGGCGGTCCTCTTGATGGTGGGTGTACTTTTTTTTCTTTAATGTTTGTTTTTTAAAATAAATGTTTAATAACAGTAAACTATAGTGTATTTTTCTACTCAAACGATTCATAATATCCTAATCTGTATATATAAAAAGCAATTTCTGTGGGTTTGTTTGTTTGTTTGTTTGTATGTTTGTCCTCTATAGGCTCAGCCGTCTTAAGAGCTAGAGAGCTGAAATTCGGCATGGATGCTCATTAGGACCAGGAATGATGAAAAATGTTTTCAGATTTTCGGATGACCCCTTCTGAAGGGGGTCGTCCATACAAGACAAATATTGTTTTCGCGTTATTGACGTTATTTTTCGTCGGATCGTGATGAAAATTTGCACATGAGGGTTTTGAGAGATGGGAAATCGATTTCAGGTATTAAATTTTGGGTCAGGGGTCGGCAAAAGGGGTCGTCCATATTAAGTTTTCAATAATTTTGTGATATTGACGTAAGTGTACATCAGATTGGAATAAAAATTGGCGCTCGGATGTTTTTAGGGACGGGCAATCGATTGCTGATATCAAATTTTGTGTAAGGGACTAGCCAAAGGGGTCGTCCATATTCACTGTTCGCTATTTTTGTGATATTGACGTTATTATACATCGGATTCAGATGAAAATTGGTACACGAGAGTTTTGAGTGACAAGCAATCGATTTCAGGTATCGAATTTAGTTTAAGGGGCCGGCAAAAGGGGTCGTCCATATCAACTTTTCAATGTTTTTGTGATATTAACGTTATTATTCATTGGATTGAGAAGTAAATTTGCACTCGGATATTTTCAGGGACACGCAATCGATTGCCAATATCAAATTTTGTGTAAAGGTCCAGCCAAAGGGGTCGTCCATATTAACTGTTCACTTTTTTGCAATATTAACGTTAATCTACATCGGATTGAGATGAAAATTTGCATATAGGAATTATCAAGGACGAACAATTGATTCCAATTATCCAATTTTGGGTTAGGGGTCGGCCAAAGGGGTCGTCCAGATTAACTATTCACTTTTTTTGCGATATTGACGTTATTATGCAATGTATTGGTTTGAAAATTTGCACACGGGAGTTTTGAGGGAAGGGCAATCGATTTCAGACATCAAAGTTCGTAAAAGAGGCCAACCATCGAGTCGAAATTCATACATGGGAGTTGGGACGGTCAATTGATTTCTGATCAACGATTTCAATATTTGTATCAAACGACAAAAAGGGGTTCTTCCATATTAACTATTGAATTTGTTTTTGCAATAATTACGTGAGTTAGCCTCGCATCGAGGCAAAAATTCATATACGGGGTTTTTTCATTCCTGTTTTCAAATTTAGTAGCAAACGACAGAAAAAGTGATCGTACATATTACGTGTGAAACCATTTTTGCAACTATTGCTCAACAATGCATTCAGAAATGCATTTGGAAAATGCCTGGCAATTGACATTCAACTGTTCATGACATATTCTAAATTGAAAGCGAAACGGAGTTCGTATGGGATCAGCTAGTATTTCATAAAAATTTCTAATATTCCGAAAAAAAAAATCTAAAATTTTACATCGCTGTGTATTTTTACTCGACAATACGCTGTTCTCTTTTCGTGCATCGTTTTTGGTCTAAATTTACACGCCTCGATGTAAAGATGATGTAATTTTAGATCATAAACGGTGTTCCGTTTTCATGCATCGTTTTCAATCTAATGGGCTTGTGATATAGCTCAGTTGGCAAGTCTGTTGTCTCCTGAGCCGATGTCCACGAGTTCGAGCCCAAGAGTAAACATCGAACACAGTTGTACCGGATAGTTTCTCAATAACGATCCGCCAACTGTAACGTTGATAAAGTCGCGAATGCCATAAAGATGGTAAAACAACTATAATCGAAACAAAAAAAAAAAAAAAAAAAAAAGTTTTCAATCTAAAATTACACGAATTTTTCTTGCTGTGTATGTAACTATAAAGCTACGTCCAAGTTAATAAATTTCAAATAAAACTGAAGATAAAGGTTTCCTAATGAATAACCCCTTGTAAATAACTCCGTCATTTATAAGGCTTCTTTTTTGTTAAAACCACATAACACTAAACGCGATAATGTCATATAAAATACAGAGTGTCAAAAACAAGCACACAGAAATGTAAAAAAGAAGCTCTTTTTCCGGTTTGTTTGCGGAGGTCTCCGAGCAGCAGAGGCAGTAGATGCAATTCTGGAAGAGGCCATAAGTTGTTACTCTACTTTAGATCCGGAACTTCAGTAGAAATTTAAAGGAAAAAAGTTAAAGTGATTTGTATTTATAAATATGGAAGGCCAAGAAAATTAATTGCCCCCAGTTGAATAAATGTTATTTATTATAAGAAGATTGCTTGTTGTCCGTTTCGCATTTAAGTTCTGTGAGACTTGAGGACGAGTTTGTGTTTGAATTGTAATTGGGGTGCATTTTACGACAACATTGAACGACCCTTTTGATAGTCTATCAAACAAAACAGTATTGCTGACCTCTTTCACAAAATAAGATACCTGAAATCAATTTTCCGTCCTCAAAAACTCTATCATGTGCCTATTTTCATTCAAATGCGATACATAATCACGACAATGACGCACAAACAGTAAACAATTATAGGGTAAACCACTTTTGAAGACCCTTGACTCAAAATTTGACACCAGATATCAATCCGTCGTCTCTTAGAACACCAATATGTAATTTTTGATCACAATCCAATTTATGTTATCGTCAATACCGCAAAAGAAACAGTGAACAGTTCATATAGACACCCTTTTGAATGACCTCTGACACGAAATTAGATTATTGAAATCAATTGTTCACCCTTAAAAACTCATATTTTCAATGTTTTGTCTGAATCCGGTGTATTATAACGAAAATATCACTTAACCTTCGAAAGGTGCCATCCGAAAATCTAAAAAAAATCATCATTCCTGGTCCCAATGATCACTCATGCCAAAATTCAGCTCTCAAGGTCTTAAGACGGCTGAGCCTATTGATTACAAACAAACGGATATTGCTTTTTATGTACATAGATGAGAAAAATCCATTGCACTAGATTGAAAAAAAAAGTAAACAAAATCAATTCCGATAGGAACAACTTCTGAAAAAGGCAATGTATTCAAACTCCCATGTGAAAATTTACAAATCAATCAAATTCATAATATTGTCAATATCCCAAAAAAAAGTATTTGCTTTGAATGGACGACCCCTTTACCATTTTTACAATTATTTAAATTAAATTGTCCGTCAAATCAATTGTCGATTGCAAATGTTAATTTCAATCCGATGCACAATAACGTGAATATGGCAAAAACAATCAACAGGTAAAAATGTATGCAAATCTAACAACATAAACTAAAAGGCATCCATGTCAAATTCAGCTGTCTTGGTCTTAACACATCAAGGACCACGAAGAAATTAATGCCAGGAAAACCATAATGTCGGCTTTCCATATGCTAGAAATCACTGAAACAAATTCTACAAATAATGTTTGATTCTTTGCATTACCGCTGGTGTTGTGTTCAATTTTGTAAAATAAAGATTATCAAATTCATATAATTTAAGTTCTATTTCTGTGGAAACAAGATATCTCGTATTTGGCCGCAATGTGTTGATAAGACTGAGTCTATTGAAGGCGAATGAACGAAAATTGGCTTGAATCTACATAGATTAATAGATAAAATTATTCGAAGTTCATAAAACTGATTTTAAATACAGATTTTTAAAAAATCCAGTTCCCATGTATGGATTTAAAAAATCGGAATCAGAATAAAAAATTCCATGCAATATTTAATAAACACTAAGACTATTTTTCCAGATTAGGTAAACAAAGTTAAAAAAAAGAATATGGATAAAAAAACTATTTTTCGTTCTTGGATTTCAAGCAATCAACTTTCTATTTGAAAGTTGTTTTCTTGAAATCCAAGACCGAAAAATAGCCAAAGATAAAACATTAAACAAAAAAAATGGTTGATAAACGGTCGATAACCTAATTAATAAACGATTAAAAATTTTCATTAACATTCAATAAGTTTATTTATAAAAACTTTGAGGGTTCAATATCATAAGCCGGTAATAGGCATTCAAATACAAATCAATTTTATTCCCTTTTCCCATTGTACATTGAATGAAGAATGTGTTATCATGTATAATTAGTTACATATTGAACCAAAGTCATTTAATCTATCCCTCAACGATTTGGAGATCATAATAAATCCTAATATTAAAGGTTACCTTAAAATATTTTTTATCTTTCTGACCGAATTGTTGAAAATGTTATCCTGTTCGCGTTTGTTTTGATACATTTTCACATATGTTTATAAACAAGCACAAGTTATGGCAATGCAATCTCCGAAAAAAATCAGGAACATTGTTCATAAAACACCATGACAAAACATTTCCCACATGAATATTCAAGGTTTGTGGAGTGACCAAGCATCCAAAGTTTTCTACCTTTTAAAACCGGGTTTCTCCGTAGTTTTAGCACTCCACAATTTACAGCACAGATCAGCGAATTTCAATTGAACTGCTTATATTGTTTACACGAGAAACCGCCTCTCTGGTTTTATCGAATTCAATAGAGACGGTGTAGCAGTGAGACGTGAAAAATTGAGCACCGAACAATATTTTCACGTTTCACTGCTGGACTCTCCATTGTAAAGGCCTATTGGTAAGAACAATGTTGGAAAGTTTGGTAATATTGTTGTTTACATCACATGTGATGTGATTCTACAGATTTTTTTCGTAGTGTGTGTAGTAAAGTGACTTAGATCAATAAAGTAAGCCGACTTATTCGAAATTCAAACTACGTTTGCTACCTATGGTTTATTGAAAGTAAAGTAATGATAGATGTTGTCGACAATGAATTTATTTTCCATTTCTTCATAGAATATTATCATTTTTCCATCACCCAAGTTAGCATACGAAAAAAGTGGGGAAAAAAAGTAGGGTTGTTTATTAGAGGGATGAAGGGACAAAACTGTGCTCGTGATTTTTGACAGGATGTGATGTTCAATGAATTTCATTCCAAAATTATTGCATCGAGTATCACAACGAATTTCAGTGTGCTGCTTGATTGATACTCATTGCATTGAGTATCACGTTCAGATGATTATCTGAAATCTTGCAACTCTGCTCCGTGTATACCCCCTACTCCCTAAACTCCACCTGGGGCCGCAGACCTGGTTCCCACCTCGAACTGTTTAGTACACTATACTTCAATAGTGGGAGGTCTATTCGCGCTAATGCGCTCCAAGGCAATACTTATTAACGAGACCACTTTCATCAAAACCTCTCATCCTTACGACTCGACGCCTGAGCTCTCCTCTAACGACTTGAGAACCGACATCTCCTCGCAATGGCTCGAGATTCCCACACAAACCTCTCCTCTTCGCGACTTGAGGCCTGATCTCTCCTCTAACGACTTGAGATCCGACCCCTCCTCGCATCGACTCGAGGTTTACCTCTCCTCTGCACGATTCAAGGCCCGATCTCTCCTCTAACGACTTGAAATCTGACCTCTCCTCGTAATGACTCGAGGTGACCACTTGTTCCCCTCCTCTTGTTGGTAAGGGGCCTGGTCCCTCCTCTTACGACTCGAGACCCGACCCCTTATCATAAAGACTCGGGGTTTACCACACAAACCTCTCTGCCTGAAGGTTTGAGGCCTGACCTCTCCTCTAACGACTCGAGGACCGACCTCTTATCTTCAGGGTTCGAGCAGCTTATCCTAGACTCGCGCCTGTCACGGCACACGCGCGGGACTTAACGCAACGACTCAGATGATTCACGACGAAGACGTCATCCTACACCGACTCGAATGGCTCGCCCGGCGTCGAGAGCCACTCTACCCGTGGGTATTCCCCGAACGTGGAATAACCCTTTCCCAACGATTTCCACTGCGAAGAAGGTCATGTCTTATCCCCGCAGCTTCTGTCGTTGAGAACCGCTCTACTCGGATACTCCCCGAAGGTGGAGCATCCTACTCACGAACGCGGCGCACCCACGGCATCCGCTACGCAGAAGGTATTGTCTTATCTTTGTAACTTCAAACCGTGGGGTCGGACGCACTCTACTCGACAGCCCCCCGTCGATGGAGTCAGTCTACTCCGACCATTGCGTTGTCTGGTCTTCTTTATCCCCCTTGGTTGGCAACCCTAGGATTTTTGTCCCGCGGATTTTCCTGCCCGTTGTGTGCCAAATCGAGAGCAACTTATCCTAGACTCGCGCCTGTCACGGCACACATTCGGGACTTGGAACGCTACGACTCGGATGTTTCCCGACGGTGACGACATCCTACACCGACTCGAGAGGCTCGCCCGGCGTCGAGAGCCTCTCTACCCGTGGGTATCCCCCGACAGTGGTTAACCCTCTTCCCTCGAGATCCGCTACGAGGAAGGTAAAGTCTTATCCCCGCAGTTTCCCTCTTAGGAAGCGGCACAACTCGGATACCCTCCGACATTGGGGTATCCTACACACGTTCGCAGCGCACCCCTGACCTCCGCTACGCATAAGATGATGCCTTATCTTTGTAGCTTCGATCAGGGGATCGGACGCACACTACTCAGATGCTCCCCGCCGATGGAGTCATCCTACACCGTTCGCGGACTGCCGTTGGTTCCAGCTCCTCTGCAGGGCAGTCATGATCCGGGTGAACCCATCGCTGACCGCATGCCAAGTGTTGGAATCTGCACACATCCTCTGTACAAAGTTATCTGCTGTCGTGTCAAGCCCACAGGCGGCAAATATGGAAGTACGTACCGCCGCAAACCTCGGACAGACAAACACCACATGTTCGGGTGTCTCCTCTTCATCACCACAATCTGGGCAATATGGCGAAGCCACATGTCCAAACCGGTAGTGGTACTTCATGAAGCATCCATGACCAGTCAGGAATTGCGTCATATAGAAGTCCACTTCACCGTGCCTTCTTCCTATCCAGCTCCCGATGTGCGGGATCAGACGATGGGTCCACCTTTCTCTCGTTGAGCTGTCCCACAGCTGCTGCCAGTTGGACATCGAGTCCTCATTGGCGAGATCTCTAACGTTGGGCGTGTCCTTGTTGTCGTAGCAATAGACATCCTCCTCAAGCAAAACCGAGATCGGCTTAACACCCGCTACTACACAGGCGGCTTCGGACGACATGGTCCGGTATCCGCTGATAACCCGCAGGTTCATCAGCCGCTGAACGCTGCTAAGTCGCTGCAGGTTACAGCTTCCTCCCAAGGCCTGCCGCTGCTCCGTACCGCAAGATCGATGTGGTCACACTTGCCAGGATCCGCCTTTTGCTGCTTTGGATGGCCGAGGAGTTCGGCATCATCCGTGTGAGTGCGGCCGTGGCCATTGCCGCTCTCTTGCACACGTAATCGACATGGCTCGTAAAGCTGAGCCTGTCGTCAATCATCACTCCTAGGTACTTGATTGGGCGTTTAGACACGATATTGCACGGTTCAACGGCAATGGTACCTGTTTGGGGTGATTTCAGGTTGGTGATAAGCACCATCTCGGTTTTGTGGTGGGCTAGACGCAGGCACTTGGAGTGCATCCAGCGTTCCACTGCCTGGATAGCTACCGTGGCCAGTAGCTCAACCTCCGCTGTTGAGGAGCCTCTCGCCAAGAGGACTACATCATCTGCAAATCCTACGAGTTCGGCTCCCGATGGGAGGCTCGTTCGTAGGAGTTCGTCGTAAGTGATGTTCCACAGAACCGGGCCGAGTATTGACCCCTGTGGAACACCCGTCGAAACCTCTTGTGTTCGCAAACCCTCGCCGGTCATATACTGCAGTTGGCGATTGTGGAAGTAACTTTCCACAAGCCTATACAGATATGCCGGGATCCTCATTTGGATGAGCGACTTCGCAATCGCTGTCCAACTGACACTGTTGAAGGCGTTCTTCACATCCAGAGTGACAACCGCGCAAAAGCGGAGCCCTCTCCTCTTGGTTAGCCTGGCTCTGTCCGCACCCCAAAAAAGTGTGTCCGGACTTTTGTGTCACCCTGTACAAAAACATGCAATTTTCACCCTACACGGAAAAAAACTGCGTTGCTTTTCCAAAGACGTTGTCATGATAATTTTACCATTTCTGCGTTATAGTATTTTGAACCACGCAAATTATAACATCAATTTTGTAAAAGTGCGCATGAAACATTATTGAAATTACTATGTACCTGGTAGTTTTCGATAACTGTCAATGTTTGTTGTCGAAAATACTATGGTCATGATGATTTCATCATAGTTTCTATTACAACTAGCGTCCGTATATTAATTTCGACATTGTGGCACCAATTCATATCAACAAAACACTACGCACATGGTACTTTTGAGAACAAAACATATTTGACTCAAAAACATCAGTGCGTATGCTAATTTTACTACGGAAAACATTCTTGTTGTTTATACTTATTCAGGATCATTAATTATCAAACCCGCGAGTAAACAAACAAATTTTGAGCTGCTTTCAAGTTTCATAATTTCGAAAAAATCTTTCCAGGGCATCGGAAGAACACACTAACATTGACCGACGTGTGAATTTCAATGTTTTACATGAAGTCATAATGTATGCATGCAAATAAACAAACAAACATGCATAGTAATTTTACTATTCAAATCAAGCTCCTCGTGTATACTAATCTTTGTCATAACACATACTATTTTCATCATGGAACATATGAATTTAACTAGGCATGATGTAAAATCATGCATCATTTCATTGACAATTTTACTTAAACGCAGTCGAATTTACTATGCTCAGCCAAATTGAGCACATGGTAAAATAGCTATGCGTATGGTATTATAAACAACAAAACATATTTGACTAAAAAATATGATTGCCTGTTGTTCATTTAAACCACGGATTTAGTAGTTTTCCTATGCTTTTTTTTTGTGTGTACAAAGAAAAATGGGTAAGTTGCAACAAGCTTTGTTTTTTTTTTTCGAAAAATCAAATAAAAACGTTAAAAATTGCCTGTGTTGCAGCTATTTATCATTCAACCCAAGTTCTTTTCTATACAAATGAAGTGTTTTCTTCAAATTTTTAAGAAAAAAATACGGATAAATTTTTTTTGTCAAGGTTTTGGAGGAATTCATGTATTTTTTCCTGTTACACGGCTCAATGGCCGGCGCACACCTTTATCGTCTATCATTTTAGCTATCTTACCCCACCAGATCTCCATATGATTGATGTTTTTGACAACCTTTTCTTTTGTATTTTGTCCCTTCTTCATGATTGCCTAGTATTTCTCAATAGGGCGGAAATAGGGACCCCTTTCTCTGTATACCATTCTTGAAGAAGTTTGCTGTAATGACAGCTTGCCAAATCTGGCCAAAACATTACTGGATGGTTGTGGGATCGAATAAACGGCAAAATTTGTCTTTGGAGACACTCTTTTTGGAATAGTTCCGATGTCATTGTTTTATGTGTAACGAAAACGTTCGTTTTTTTGCTACAGCTGCAAATGTCCTGCCTAACCATGAAATTTCGTAGAAAATTTGTCGTAGAAACAAATTTAAATTTGGCTGGAACATCCCCTCGAAACGTTGCCAAGTAAAGTTTTTGACCTGGGATTTGCCCGAAATCACCCTTAACAAAGGGTTCATCGTCCATCAGAAGATAGTCGTAAAACTCTCTCAGCACCCGATCGTATAGCTTCCGGTTTTTGGCCACGCTATGCTGTTGTATAGTCGATTTAGCTGTTTGTCAGCTTGATTCCTTCCCGGAGTCGAATTCTGCTAACGGTTCAAAAATGTTCTGGCCAAATCTCGGTCCTAAAGATTGGAATTTCTCCCAATCGTCTTCAAAATCTCACCATGTAGTTTCCGGTCGACACTTCCACTCCGACGGTTGGCTTGAGGCTTCCGAATCCTCATCAATGTTTCCTCATACCGTTCGATAACGTGCCATACGGTATTTCTGGGCAATTTCAGCTGTTTAGCTAGCCTAGATGCTGACCACAATGGATTTTTCACCAGGAGCGCCATAATATGAGCACAAGTTTGTTGAAATTCTAATTGAAGCAAGCTTTATTTGTGATGTCATAACGCATAAAGCACTTATTGCAGTAATTTTTGATTTTGTTAGAATTAAATTTTACATTTTTTCTTTCAAAAATGGTTTTTAAGAAAAAGCATAAGGGTGCTGCATACTTTTCATGAATAATACTACAAAAAATTCTACTAGTTGAAATCATAGAAATGTATGTTTTGACGGATGAAATACTTAGATCAACAAACGCGTGACGCAAAACAATCATATTCCAGCATATCGAAACGAGATTTATTTGGTGAATTTCGGATTTACATTTCGATGCATTGCGCAGGTTAAGCGTAAGGCCCGACAATGTGGATTTGGAAAAGCGGAAGCCTAACTAAATATTTTTCCTGAATTTTATATTAATTAAACTTGAAAAAGAAATTTAATTTAATTTTTCAAATAAACGATTTCACCGATTTACACGCGTTCTCCCTTGAACAAATTTTGACCGTATCACCCTTTATAGTAGTTTGTGAACCCTTCCCGCATTGGAAGGGTGATGGGGTGAGGAATCCATACCAGTAAAACATTAATTTTTGCACAATTACAGAATCATTGTGACGCTTATGAAAACAGAGCATAAATTTCTGATCTTTGAAAACTTATTTGGAAATTAAGCTTCAGAAAATTAGATCAAATCATCTTTGTAGTGCAATTCGAAACTCCTGTTCAACTCGCTCTCATTTTAAGCGGATGATGTAACTGTCCAATAAAATCCCGTGAAAATGAAACAAAAATAAATTAAGATAAGTCTATTTTACGACTGCAACCTGCGTTTACAACAAAAAAAAAATACCATCTCAAACATCTCAAAGCTAGCTTCGTTCAATCGCAGATACAAATTTATTTTCTGTCTACTGGTGAGCCAATGTTTTCGGTCGAAACTAGTCAGGCCGTTGTTCAATGAAGCAAGTTAAAATCGATAAAAACTAGTCAAAACTGATCCAGCTCTGCAGGAGGATTCGTTTCGATCTGATAGAAATCGATCGAAGTCAATTGGAAAAAGAAAGGTGATCAAATGTCAATCCATTTAGGTCTGTTCCGACCTATTTCGACCAGACTTCAATGAACAGACTTATTATAAACTGCTTTAAACCTGGTGGAATTTTCATTGACTAGAAACCAAGCCTCTAAAGGCCGAAACTTTTTCCCCTAAATCCTATTGCCATAATATGTCTCTCTATTAAAAACATATAAGTAAACTTAAATAAATGTCAATTGAGATTCCGTAAGTCATAATTTTAATGGAGATTTTTTTGGTCGTACTCGTTGACCATATCTTCGCTATTTATGGGAGGAAGGGTTCACGAAAAAAATGACTTCGAAAAGAAAGATTTTTGTAACTATGTGATTTTTTTTTATCGCGCCAGCACTAAATTTTACTTCGGAAGTATGGACTTCCGACTTCCGTTGAAGGAAACAGAAGTGATAGATTATCGGAAGTCTATCAGTGCACCATCGACGTTTCTAAAAAAAAATCATTCAAATGCACAATACTAATATAATTATTTCAGACTTTTGAAAGGATATTTTATTATGCTGTTTACATGAATTTAACAAAAAATCATCATTTCACATTAATGATAACCGGGAAAATACCAATGTCATAAAATGCATATAAAAATGCATCTCTAGTGAAGCATATTCAAAATAAAACAAACAAAACATATAAAACTTTGAATAATTTGCATCGCTGAATTTGTATCTTTTCTCGCGTACCTGGACGTCGTTTTTGAGAGCTAAGAAAAACAATTTAGTCAATTTTGTGTGAAACATGATCTCCAAAGTCCTTTGGATTTTGAAAAAAAAATCAAATTATTAAACTCTACCATATCGACCCTATCGTATACCTAATTGGTTGGTTGATATCGATTTGGTCCTAGCTACATAGTTCAAACTAGCCAAGAGCGTGTGCTGCCGGCATTAAATGTTCCAAAGCATTCAAGCGGCATTAACCTTCATTACCTAAATCATGCTGCCTCTGCTCTTCTTCACTAGATCGTTCGGGGCTAGATAAGAATAGTACCATACAGGTACGCAAATTGCTTCTACGCGTAATGATTATTACGGTTAAAGGAAAAAAAAATACGCGGAACCGACAAACTGTTTCCTCACAATGGGCCTTCCCCTGTTGACTCACCTGGACAGAAACCTTGGCAGGAACGCATCTATATATACGCACCTTACTTATGGAAAATAAAAATCATCCAAACGGCCGAAAGTCCATCCCATATGCTAATGGGGTGAATTTTTTCCCTCTAGTTTTTTTCTTTATATTTTCCTATTTTTCGAACCGTTTTTTCTGCACACTTGCATTGAAAGAGGCATGGCGTCGGGCACATCCTTCATGGCAGAGGAACGGCTGCACTTCCGGTGTACGTAACGCATATTGTTCTGCCCGGGCACGATGTTGGCGGCCGCCTTTTCATATGGGCCGTATCTATGGACCTATGGAGAGCAGCAAGTAGAGTACCTTTCGCTCTAGGTACTGGTGTCCTGGGAATCCTGAAACTTCTACCGTGATGTGCGTAACGACCTCACCCATGCATGTGTCAATGAACTCTGGTCCGGGTATCGATTTGAAAAGGGCAGGAATGAAAAAAAAAAAATGAACCGGTGACTATCATTCCATTACCAATCCAAATAGGGGAGCATAACATAAAATCTTTCAATTGCGTAACTTCGCAGGTTCGGAAGCTCTGTGCTGATGATTTGATGAACCAATCGAAATAAAAAATTATTTAAACATCCGTCGCCGCTAGCGGACAGGTAATCACAAAATCAACATCATAATTTTAAATGCTATTTCACAAAATTGGTGTTTCTACACCGTTTTCAAAGTATTTTTTCTAACATCACTTTCAACCATAACTAATTATTTCAACTTTATATTATGAATGCAACTTAAGGTCATGATGATGGTCATGATACTTTATGAAATTGCTCTAACTTTTTAACCGTTGGGTAGAATTTAATGAAAAATTTGGTGGATTTAGTTCACAGTGCATTGTTTACACCCTGCAAGTTTTAGATTCTTGTGATCAAAACTTGCGGAAATGGAATCGAAAGAAAAGCTCGTGCGTGATCAAATCTTGCGCATTCATTACGAGAACAAGGATCTCTCGCATCGTTCTATCGCTAAAACGTTGGGAATTGCGAATTCCACGGTGTCGCGAGTGATTAAGCGGTTCGAGGAACGATTGATCACCGATTGGAAGCCCAAAAGTGAATGAAAAAGTATTCCTTACAACACCAAAATAAAATCACAACCGCGTAGTTGGGGTCTTTAACCGAAACCCGAACGCCTCCGTTCGGGATGTGGCTAAGAAGCTGTACCTAAGCCGAAGTTTTGTCCAGAAGGCCAAAACTAAGGCTGAGCTTTGAACGTTCAAGGTACAAAAGGCCCCGAATCGCGACGAGAAGCAGAACAAGTCCGCCAAAACCTGTGCCCTGAAGGTGTACCTCAACATGCTAACAAAAGTTGAATGCTGCATCATGGATGACGAAACATATGTGACTTCAAACAGATCCCCGGCAACCTGTTTTTGTGCAGCGTTCTGGGGCATGTCCACACTCAGAAGATGTCCAAATTTGCGAATAACTTTCTGGTTTGGCAAGCCATGTGCAAAAGCCAAAAAACGAGCCGGACTATCGACTTACAAGAAAGTAGAGACTTCAAATCGCGATGATAATCGCGATCCCGGAGGTTGTACACGACGATGCTGACGAAGTTTGACTGCGTGGTAATGGACGACGAAACCTACGTCAAAGCCTACTACAAGCAGCTTCCGGGACAGGAGTTTTATACGACTAAAGGAAGGAGAAAGGTAGCAGATATTTTCAAGCACATGAAACTGTCAAAGTTCGCGAAGAAATATCTAGTTTGGAAAGCCATCTGTACCTGTGGCTTGAAAAGCAGCATTTTCATAGCTTCCGGGATTGTCAACCAAGAAATTTACGTGAAAGAGCGTTTGAATAAACGTCTGCTGCCTTTCCTGAAGAAACACGGTTGTTCCGTACTGTTTTGGCCGGATTTGGCATCTTGCCATTACGATAAAAAGGCCATGGAGTGGTACGCCGCCAACAATGTGCAGGTGGTTCCCAAGGACAAGAACCCTCCCAACACGCCAGAGCTCCGCCCAATTGAGAAATACTGGGCTATTGTCAAGCGGAACCTAAAGAAGACCAAACAACTGCTAAGGACGAGCAGCAGTTCAAAGCAAACTGGCCTTCTGCGGCGAAGAAGGTGGACTAGGTGGCTGTACAAAATCTGATGGCAGGGGTTAAGCGAAACTTATCTCACAGCGAGGTAAAATTTACCTGAATCGAGATTTGAAAAAAGTTAAGCTTTGTCCACACTAGGAGACAGTTCGTCTCGAGACGGTCTCAGCGTCTCCCATTTTCTTCGGGAGACACTGAGACCGTCTCAGGTTTCCAACAACAACAACATACAACAAAGTTCTTCTCATAACAAAAATCGCAGTTCATGTTGCCTAGTGTGGACTAGGCTTTACAATTCACGGAGAAAAAAGGTGAATCCAAAAAAGGTAAATCTTACCTCGTAGCGAGGTGAAGTTCACCTGAATTGAGCTTAACAAAACGCTTCATCTCGAAAAAAGTAAATAACTATTTGCCGAACCCATTTATTGAGGTTAAGCTAGTTTGTCGTTCAGTAGAAAAGTTTTGCTTCGTGCCCAATATGTGAAAATCGGTACAGAATGGTAAGTGTTTGTTCTCAGATATCATTTAGTTGTGGTAGTTCTCGTTATAATAACTTGCTTATTTTTTTTTGATCGGCCTACAGAGCTTCGACATGTATTCCTCGTCATCCTCAAGCTTTCATTCCGGAAAAGCCGGACCTGACCGGATTAGTCGAACCGAGAAGGGCATGAATGTGTGAACGCAATGCAGGAGGATTCAGTGGCCATGTTGGCTCGGAAGAACGCGAAGCCGAAATGCCACGAGCCTGGCGAAGAAAGGACTTGCCTCAACATTTTTTCAAACACGGTGATGTTGTTCAAAAATTAATATGAGGTAAAAGTCCCTATTATCTCACATAATTATCAATTTTGTAATGGATTTTGTTTTTTTTTTAATTGAAGCATTCAATCAACCAACCTTTTAAATGAGTGGATGGGAAAACGGTATTATTTACTATTTTGCTTAGCGGTGCCATATGGTTTTAAAAAAAATCAGTCCACATTTATGAAAATATTCTTCAAACATAAAAAAACAATCCTTTATTAAGAATATGTAAAATATATTTTGCTTTAATACCCATTCAAATAAGTTTTTGCGTTAAGGGATCAAGCTTCTTTTGATTTATAAAATATTTCGAAGAGTATACAAAATTTATGTTCGCTTGGTTTTTTTTTCTATTTCACATAATAATTATCATGCAATTATGTATTTGACAATATAAAATCCAAATTTGAGAAAGTGAGTAAATTTGAGAATCATGAATAAATTTCTTTGTTTAAGAGATACCGTCAAACGGGGCATCATGCAACAGCGGGGTTCGATGCAACATTTATATAACACAACATTGAATAAGTTTTTAATTTAATGTATTGTAATAAAGTTATCTTTTAATGATAACAAAATGATGATGACATAATTTCTCGCATCTTAAGCTAGTTGTCTTAAGTTTTTTATTTGTATGTAAAATGTGAAAAATCGTGAAATAAATGTACAAATTTTAACATGTTTTGAAGTCGAAAAAAACTTTACCCAGTATGACGGATCGGCTTGATAAAATTGCCTACAAACTTTTTACAGATTTCCTCATGTTATACTAACATTGTTGGTGTAAAAATATTTTTCGAACAATCACCCAATTTTTTTAAATGAATATTTTTAAAATTCAGTTAGGTGTCTGGGGTTAAATGCAACAAAATGCAAATCAAAAAAATTCCTTGTAAATCTCGTTTCCATGTGTTGGAATATGAATGTTTTGCATCACGCGTTTGAAAACATTTAAATTTCATTCATCCAAACATTTATTTTTATGATTTCAGCTTGTAGAATTTTTCGTAGTATTATTTAGCCCCTAAATGTATGCAGCATCCTTATTTTCAGAAAAAATGTGAAAATTTGTTTTTACAGACCAGAAAACTACTGCAATTGGTGTTGTCATGCGTAATGATCTTTAAGGCATCGCAAATATATTAAAAACTATGAATTTTCGTACGTGTTCATAAGATTTTCATTAAAAACAAAGTTTGTTGCAAGTTACCCCATTTTCTAAGGAGGGTGAAAATCGCATGTTTTTAGAAAATTAAAAATAACTGAAGAAACCAATAATTTTTTTAACTACGCCAATTTGATGCCCCAGCACCCTTAAAACTTTTGATGCATAAAGGATACGATTAACTGTGAACATAAGTTTTTTAGAAGCCATTGAAGTTGAAAGTTGTTGCATGTTGCCCCAGTTGACGGTATAGAGCTTTTTTGTATAAAAACATGAATCCTATGACTTCAATATCAGGATATTTCTGTCTGAGAATCAATCGAACACTTAAATTTTAAAAAAAATTCAATGAACTTCTATGTAAAGAAAAATCGATTTGGTTGGCACCACTGTCCACAGCCGCAAAGTTCTGCTTCGTAATTGCTTTCCGGCAGTCCGGTCTTGCACGTTTTTTCGAACTTTCTTCAAGATACTTTTATCTCACATCTAAATATAAACCGCGAAAAATAGAGAAAAACGCATCACGTAAGTTTTTGATAAATTTGAATTACTTTTAGGTTTTAAAATACGCTGGAATATTTAATTTTCAGATCATCCACAGGAGATATGGCGGCTGCAAAACATTTGCCTTGCTGGAAGGAAATTTCGTTCCATCAACGAAAATCATCAATTATCAAATGTACCAACCCGTTGGACTAATGGAGCCACTCGATGCTCCACCATCTCATCCCTCTTATCGGAAACGAATTAAATGGCTCCATTGCCGTTCCAGAAGGAGGATAGTTTTATCACTGTGAAATTATAAATTGCGAATCACGAAGTGATCAATTAAAACCATTGTTTTAAACAGCTTTATTTCTGTGTTTTAATTCATCTAAAAGTAAACAAAAAAAATCTATGAATGTGTGCGTGCTTCATTAGCGACGGTAAAAGGTAAAAGAACGAATAATGTTGAAAGAATGATATGACAGATCGTTAAAAAACCATTATTGTAAATGTCTTGTTACAAGAGAACTTTAAAAAAAACTAAAACCGCTAGAGTTTGATGAACAGAATACGTTTTCCATAAGCAGATTTTTTAACTTAACCTAACTGCTTGTAGAATAGTTTTTCCATACAATCGTTTTTACAGTTCTAAATAGTAAAATAACTTAACGCCATATTCAACAGACCGTCGTTTTGGAATTCACAATTAGTGGAATTTTTTTTACGATGTCAGTTGTCGTTTTCTAAAAGTTTTTTTACGCTGTTCCAAATAGTTGTATAACTATTATAGTTACTGTTTGGGAACAGAATTTTTTATTCGGGAGGTGAATGAAAAAAGGTTAAAATTACCAAGAAAGATGGGTGGAAAAAAATCACCTCGAATCTCGGTAAATTTTACCTTTTTTTTCGTGTAAGTATGCAAAGTTGCTTAACTAGGTAAGATATTTATGCCCACAAAGTTCTGAGAGGGTCATGCCAACTTCGTGTTGATTTGGCGCGAAATCCATCGATAGAAAATAATCAACCTTTATGTCATGAGGATATTAAAAACATTCTGCTTAGCATTCATAACCACATCGCGTTAAACTTACTTGAAATTCACGTGAATTGTAGGTGAGTTCCATGAAGCATAAATTCTCATAGCATCTCCGTGAAAAACAATTGGAAAAAGGTCAAAATGAAACGTAGTAGTTTCTTTAAGAGAAAAAAGTGAACTTCGTTCATTCTAAATTAACAAAAGTGTACTTTCGATAGGATATATGAAAGAAAAAAAACTGCTAAAATAATGAAAGTTGGAAGTAAATAATAAAGTAATCGTGTCGCGTTATTTAATTCGATGACCGCTGTTTTTATTTTCATACGTCTTATCATAGTTTAAGAAGGTATTGGACATAGTTTATTCAATCATTTCTTAACTCAGATTCCTATTAAAATACATAGTACGAAAAGAGCTTCGATCGAATTTCATTTTCAAACATTTCCAACAGCTCGAACCGTAAGTGCATTTGAACTGGATCGAACAAAAATTAATACAAAATACGGATCCCGTTAAGGCCAAGGCCGCTATTACCGCTCCTTATTACATCGTCAGGATCATGTAATTTAGCGAGCAACATGAATGAAAGTCTGCTGCACAGATTTCCATCTACAACGGCAGCACATTTGTCGACATGATCATCATCAGTCTACAGCTCTGGCAGTCTTGAGCCAATGTCGGATAGATATGTCGACGTTCTGTCGAAGAGCCCTCTGGGGCAAGGCAGCTGGCAGTGGCCTGATAGCACAGGACACCGATCTCTGTTCGAACTTCGGAAGCTGCATCAGGGCCCAACCCAGTTTTAATCAATGCCTATTTTACAGGCGCATCGCCCGGGTAATTTGTGTCCTGCCACCACACTCTTCGACTTTGTTTATCATCGATATGAGTTGCGGCTACCTGTTCGACCTTCCCTTTCGCTCCTGATAGCAACCGTGAATGGACGGCCAGCCTAAGGGAGTACGGGAAGATCTTTGCGGAGAGCCACACGACACAAAACACGCAGAATGATCCAACAGGAGAAGTTACCAGACATCCTTACAATGCTGCTAGTCGTATCATACTGCAAAAAGGAAAACACACTGGTAACTCTAAATAGCCCACGCGATGGAAAATGCTGCCTTTCTCGAATTCAAGAGCAATCCATGTCGGCACAATGACGGGGTGGCAGCCCGATAGTATCCGAATCCCGCCTTCTCCCATTCTTTCAGGAGCTTCTGGTTCGATTCTATGGACCCCGGCAGCTATTAGAGGCACTTACACTTAAAAATAATTGGTGGTTACATCGTCAAGAGCTGTTCCAAGTGGTGCAAAGTGCCAGGCTATTTTGGGCAGCCCTCTCCGCCGGGATCTGATGGTCTAGATTTGCTGAGGTTTGGTCCAGAGGTGGATGGATGAGGAGTCCTGAAAAATTACTACTTTTTGAAGCCGGTTGTTGCCCAGAGGTTCTTGAGACTCGATCTAGCCAAACATATCGACAGCCAGCATCTTGCGTTGCTCCCGTTGAACACTTCCAGAGGTCCTAATTAGGGATGGTCCAGCTTTTAGTTGTTGTTTTCTAGTGAAGTTTCTGTCTTCTTGTCGGTTGGATGACAGATATGGACTAGTGATGGATCATGTTGGTTTACAGTTGGAAGCTTGTGAGATGAATCTGTAAATAAAATGTTAGGCCTATTTAGGGACTCTTAGCACTCACTGAGAACCCAAACGATTTGTTATAAGAAAAATAAACATTTTTAATCGAACAAGACCTAGTTCTCCCATTCAAACACTTTTTAAACAAAACCAATCTTCAAAAACCATCAAGATAAATATATCAAAAGCAATGGTTTGGAATTTTCAGTAAATTTTCATCTATTTAAAACCAATCCATGAAAATAAAATACTGACCGCTAAGTACGCATTATCTTTTCTCGATAATATTTGATTAGAATTTACAACCAACTCCAACTAACCCAAAATGTGTAATGAGCAATACACAAAATGAAGAATGAAAAAAATTTTATCATCAAACAGTCACACACGAAGCACAAGATAGAACGAAACGACATAATAAGCACCATCGTCATCATCCACATCAACCATTTGTGTCCATCTCTACCAGCGCGTCGCTTTTCGGTTTCCATCTTTTCCGGCCAACCATACTTTGCCGTGGTCCACATGGTTTCCACCCAATGACGCTTCCTCATCACAATAATGACGGACGACGAACAAACGGAGATGGCAGGAATGGCGAAACCCGAACCTAATCCAATAAAATAAAAATTGAGCCAACTCACACAAACACACACACACCACGGCTTGGTTCATTGACCTTCTCCCGTCTGTTCCGTTGTCTATCCTGTATCCGTTCTCTTCCTGTCAAAGTGCCTGGATTTGAACAGACATACAATACACACATACAAACATTTGCAGCCGTTCGTGCATTTAGCGCTCATATTTTTATTTTTGTTATGATTAATTTTGTTGACATTTTGCCTTGCCGGTCTTCTCAGATCATATTCCGGGGGCTATTTTTATTTGACCGAACTTGTGAATGATCTATGCTAATGCCCTATTTTTCTGGGTCATCATCGATTGAATTTGGAACATCGTTCCAAGCGCCCCTCAACTGGGAACCGATTTTTATTTTTCATTATTCAATTTAATTATTATTTATTGTATATATAAAAAAAAATTATAGCATATTATGCTCTAGAATCGGTGATAAAGGTGTGCGCCGGCACCCGGGTAAAGAATGCGTTGTGACGTCACGAAACTTGATTTCCATTTTTTTTTTCGGAATCGTTCATGACTTCATACTTCAACACTATTATAGTTTTTCTTCAAAACAAGTTTTACAAAAATTTTATTTTAAATGAATTCAATTATCAAGTTTTTAACGTTATTAAGAATCATATTTTTTTTTCGTATAAACGCGGTTATTTGAAAACCTATCTAATAAAAAATTGCTCTTGTTGAACACTTGATTCGAGAATAAACAACAACCATACCGGGTCCGGCAATTAAAGTGCTACATTGAAATAAACATATAAATGGATCAAAACAATAATTTTCAATTTCAAATTCATTCAATTTCTCTTGAAAACAAATTACTTTTTCATAATTCACTGGTAAAGTTCGACTAGTTCGCCCTTGAGTTTAATCACTCGCCGCAGACGGTCGAGGAACGCATCATATGAGGCTCGCAGGTGTTCTTGTGGTATTTTATCCCAGGCTGCCACGAGATGTCGCTTCAGGACCTCCACACCTTCATGTTTCTTAGAGCAGACATCGGCCTCCAACATACTCCAAACAGCGAAGTCCATAGGGTTCAGGTCTGGCGAACTCGCCGGCCACTCGGAGCTCGAAATGAATTCTGGAAAATGTTGCGCAATCCAAAGTTGGGTTTTCTTCGTTTTGTGAGCGCCGAGTTCTGATGGAAAACCCAATCCCTGGAACCAAAACGTCGACGTGCCCATGGTTCGACGACATTCTGTAGAACTAGTTCCCGATATGTATTTTGGTTGATCTTCACTCCTTCGGGAACAAAAACCAGCGGAGTCCGGCCATCACGGGTGATTCCGGCCCAAACCATCTCCGATGCTGGTTTCTGTCACCGGGTGGCCGTCAGCAAGTTGACATGGCTTCGTGATCTATTTGGCAACCAAACTCTGTCGTTCTGCTCATTCACGAACTGCTGTACGGTGAAGAGTTTCTCGTCGGTAAACACGATATTCTTCAATCTTTCATCCGCGGCCCTCTACAGCAGCGCCTTCGCTCTTTTTACCCTTTCTTGTTTCTGCTTCACCGTAAGGTCTTGAACCATTTGGATCTTGTAGGGCTTGGTTTGAAGTTTATCTTTCAGGATCCGACGGAGACTTCGATCCGATATGTTGAGATCCTCTGCCAATTTTGTGGCACTACGACGAGGATTTCTCTTAAGGCGCTTCTTGACAGTAGGTCGGCGTCCCCCACCATACCGTTTTTTGGCACTTCCGGTCTCCAGGTATCTTTTAACTGTACGGTATACAAAACTTCTGCACATACTTATATCGGACAGCTCACGAACAATGTCCTTCTGCCGTTTGCCAGATAGGAACAAGGCAACCACAGCGCTACGTTTCTGTTCGAGATCCATTTTTCTGGATAACACCTGATTACAAAAGTAACACTTACATCCATTGATAGCTAAGACTTAATGTAAACAAAGCGACGAGGGGTCGTTCAATACTGTTTCGTGTGCAACGAAATAATCACTGTTGAAGTAATGTAGCAGTTCAATTGCCGGACCCTGAAGACATGCAATCCCAATCGATTTTTAAAAAAAATATTTGTGAATCATACAGCAAATCATACTGAGGCTGGGTCATTCGGCCGAAAGTCATGAGGCCGAAAGCCATTCGGCCGAAGGTCATTCAGCCGATGAACGTTAGGCCGAATGGGCTATCTGGCCGAACAGGCCACTAGGCCGAATTAGTTATTCGGCCGACGGTTATCCAGCCGAATGCTGTTAGGCCGAAAGGACGCAAGGCCGAAAGGATGTTCGGCCGAATGATCACTAAGCCGAAAGGTCGTAAAGCCGAATGGTTATTAGGCAGAATGGTCATTAGGCCGAATGGTCATTAGGCCGAATGGTCATTAGGCCGAATGGCCATTAGGCCGAATGGTCATTAGGCCGAATGGTCATTAGGCCGAATGGTCGTAAGGCCGAATGGTGGTAAGGCCGAATGGTCGTAAGGCCGAATGGTCGCAAGGCCGAAAGGTCGTAAGGCCGAATGGATGCTATGCCGAAAGGTCGTAAGGCCGAATGGTCGTAAGGCTGAATGGTCGTAAGGCCGAATGGTCGTAAGGCCGAATGGTCGTAAGGCCGAATGGTCGTAAGGCCGAATGGTCGTAAGGCCGAATGGCCATAAGGCTGAATGATCGTCATGAATGGTTGCTAGGTTAATAAGAAATCTTTTACACTTGTCTGCATGCTAGGCCGAATGGCTGTTAGGCCGAATGGCTGTTAGGTCGAATGTTCATAAGGCCGAATGGTCATTGGGTCGAATGATCACAAGGCAATCCATTTGGCCTGATGACCATTCGGCTTGATGACTATTCGGCCAAACGACCATTCGGCCTAACTACTGATCAGCCTAACTACTGATCGGCCCTAACTACTGAGCGGCCCAACATGCAAGAAAGCGATAATATGTCTTAAAGGCCTAAAATAAATTCGGTCCAATGACCATTCAGCCTAACAACCATTCGGCCTAGTGGCTATTCGGCCTAACAACCTTCTAGCATCCATTCGGCCCGATGACTATTCGGCCTAATGACCATTCGGCCTAGCGACCTTTCGACCTTGCGACCATTCGGCCGAATGACCGTTCGGCCTAACATCCATTCGGCCAAATAATATTCGGCCAAATAACCTTCGGCCTAATGTCGCATTCGGCCTATTGTCCAATTCGGCCGAACATCCGTCGGCCTTTCAACCCATTCGGCCTAGCGACCTTCGGCCTAACATCTTTCGGCCTATCGGCCTTCGGCCGAATGTCCGGCCCCCAATCATGCTGATTTGATTAAAAAAATTTTGCAGGTGGTCTGTGGTTTGAATAGAAATCTTGACAAAAGATCAAGTTTTTCTATATAAGAATGAAAAACCGCGCTAATAGCTTCTATTACCTGCTGGCATTATGTTGAAATAATATTACTAAGTATCCATGGAATGAACAATTTCAGATAAATCCTATGATTTTATTAAATAAGGATTGGATACCTAGCAAACCGGTTTTCAATCATTCATTTAATTTGATAGAACCTAGCCGGAAAGTATGGGACGAAGGTGGTCCTACGCTACGCTCTGGGTCTCTTTCTTTCTTTACGGATGGCTTAAAAATTGGAAATGTTGCTGGGGCGGGTATAACAGGTCCTGGTATAAACATTTCAATTTCTATGGTTAATTGGGTGACAGTTTTCCAAGCCGAAATCTATGCAATATTAGAATGTGTGAACATTTGTTTGAAAAGGAAATATAAAAATGCAAACATATGCATTTTTTCAGATAGTCAAGCAGCTCTTAAATCACTTAGGTCCTACACATGCTCTTCAAAATTAGTGTGGGAATGCATCAATTGCCTGGAAAAACTAACTCAAAAAAATTCAGTTACTGGGTTCCTGGGTATTGCGGTATAGAGGGCAATGAAAAGGCTGACTGCTTGGCCAGAGAAGGGTCTTCTATTCCGCTTGAGGGATCGGAACCATTTTGCAGTATTTCCAAATGCTATTTTATATTAGAAATGAAAAATAAAGAAAAATGTATAATTGCAAAACAATTGGAAAAACTCTGTTGTAGGGAAACAGGCTAAGAAATTTATCCAACCAAGTATTAAAAATCAGAAATAGCTCTTAGATTATCTAAGAAAGACCTGCTATAAAATCGTATATAACATGCAATCGTATACTTATGCAAATTAATTCGCATGTCTGATTTTCGTAAAACGTATTTGCTGGCAAGCGTAAAAGAATACAAATAAGTTCAATAAAATCGTTTATGATAATACGACATCGATGCTTAGACTCGTATTTAAGGAGGCTACAAAATGCTGATCTATTTTGAGATCATCGATGACGTGTTCTACGATTCAAAAGATTTTAGTTATAGAAATATACGATTTGCTTTTGGTTTAATGCCTTTGAAGCAAATCCTCTTGAATTAATGTAGATAGCGTCGAGGAACCATCACGAGCTGCAGATCGTATCGTCTGGGGATCAAATCCAGGTACTACAATAACTTCATGAACGTTGAAAATAATCAGAAATCAGGCAAATAATAAATTTGTACGATATAAACATGAATTTGACAGCAAAAAACGCATTTCTTTGAAATAATCTTATTTTATTATTTTTGGGAATGAATAAACCAATTGGTTTTAAGTACAAAAAAAAAATATTTTTATTCAACTGACGAAAAATGAGAGCCCAAAAGACGACCAAATAAGTCGTCAAACTTTCCATATTGTTACGAAAAATGTTGTGTATTACAACCTCAATCATCTATATGATGATGTAAATTGTCATAGTATATTCCAAAAAGAATCAGGGTAGTCGTAAATGATGAGCATGACAAGTCGTGCATATCGTAATTTAATACAATCCAAATCGAGAATATGTTTGCTAATGTACCTATATGGCCTCCGAAATGATACGTATATACTAGTTTTGCTACATTATATACGATATGTTTACACGTATATTCGCACGTATATTTGCTTTGCAAATTCGAAAAACCCACCAAATGGTTGTCTGGGCCCTTGGAATGAATCATTTGTCATACTTGAAGCTTCGTTAATACCGTAATCCGGGGTAATATTGATCACTTTTTTCAATATATTTCGATTTTTTTTTCTGTTAAGGGAAATGTGGCATGTTTTATATTTTTAAAACCAGTACTGGACTCTTATGAACGTAAAACATAGCTGCAAAAATTTATAAGACCTCTTTAAATTTGATTTAAAAATCGTTTTCGTCTCTGTTCAGAAATTGATGCTTTGGGGTGACATTGATCAGTCTCAATTCTGACGGTTTCAACTAGTTTTCTTGGTCATAAAGGATACAAAACACCTTCACAACATTTACAAATGCTAGTTTATCATTTTAACCTTGATTGTTATTGTTTTATTTTAATAATATTTATAATCGAAAAAAGAACTATGATGCTGCCTACATTTAGGGGCAAAACCAATTATAGTTGCTAAATAGTTTGAGCTTCAAAATACAAATGAAATTTTACCTTCACACATTCCCCTGGGCTCTCCCACTATATCCATTTTCATTTTTTCTTCAAAATTAACGATTTGATAGGGTTCCTATCCATTTGTCAAATACGGGCTTACTCTTGGAAAATGTTTTTATTTTTTAAATATCAAAAATTTATCATTAAATGGCTATAAAAATAGCACTATAACTGTTCATATACAAAGAAAAAAAGGTTGTTCTTTCACATTAAACAACCCGTTTGCTTCTAAATGCTTTTTGGTATCATCAGAAGAGCTGTTTGTTTGCGAGCTTTGGAAAAATTGATATTTTAAGATTTTGAAATTGGATTTTTTACTAACAGAAAAAAATTTCAAATACAAACCAAACTTTGCCTATTTGTTACTCAACTAATAGGCTTTCAAACGCAGAAAACAGTTTTCAAAAATACAAACTACAGACTGAGTTATTGATGATAATGTGGAAAAGTTTATTGATGGTCAAATTTACCCCGGTGATCAAAGATACTCCGTTTTACGGTAACTAAAATGAAAACAAATCGACCGAGAGAGACTTAAGAAATTGGTGCAAAACTGGGTTTTCATGTTCTTTCCAAACAGAATTTTTCATAATTCCATACAAATTTCGGGCTAATTGTGCCTTCCGTGGTCAGATCCCTCAAATTTAGCGTTGGAATTTGTGCTGGGCTTAGGATGTATATTTGCTTGCAACTTATAAGATTTTCATAAGTCGGATGATTTAGGCACTCTAGTGTCCATTTACTAACATTGGATAGATCGGAGGCTTTTGAAATTATCATTTATTTTTCCTTTCCTTTGCAATTAAATATTGAAAATATTCAGAAACATATTTCAACGCTTTTACGAATAAATATTTTCTAGTATTAGTTTTATTATAAATAGTATTCACATGATCGCACAAATAAATTCCGAATAAAATTGATGTGCGCAGTGTTGCAATCCTTGTCTGCTTATATGGGCCTTTAAGATTAAATGCCCTAAATTTTTGGGGATAAATGGACCGATTTCATCATTAAATCATATTATTTGTTGAGTTTTTAAGCATTTTTTTAGTAAATTAAATATTAATTTTAGTATTATACTTTGATTTGTTTCATGTAGCTGACCATAAAATTTCGTGACGTCACATCGCTTTGCAAAACCGTGCTTTAAAAAAAATGGCGCGTTGTGAATCGCTCTAAAATAAATTTTAATCAACATTTGAAAAAATCAAAAACAGCGATTTGTTGGTTGGTTGAAATTTTCATAAAATTTGATCGAATCGAAGAGCAGACAAATGCGGTTTTGTAAAAAATACTGAAAAGTGTAAGGGGCGCGTTGTGACGTCACGATTTCTTTTGCTTATAATTCGATAACTATTTGTTCAATAAAGCTACGTTTGATTTCAAATTGTAGCGAATTAAATTTTGACCTTAGAAGGCACATTTTTTTTCAATTTGCGATTTGAACTGTAAGATCTACAAACAATTAACCAAAGTAACGTTGTGACGTCACGCTGAAATGGGTCAAATATAAAAAAAACATTCTTGAATATATTCTGAACCTTATTGAAATTAAAGCAATTTTATGGAATCCATAAACATATTAACAGAAATTTAGATTTCGTATCTTTTAAGCTGACGGTACTTAGATACTAGACTGGTTTAAATTTGTATGCCTTGATTTTAAATTAAAAAAAAAAATCAACGCGGAATCCCCGGCCCATAAAGCCTACAAAAAACTGACTAGGGGAAGTGTTTCCAAATACGCATATTGGGTAATATGCGCATACGGTCGATTGGCGATATGGCTGGAGATTCATCATATCTATTCAATTCAGTTTGAGGGTAATACAGTTTTGACACATGGCATGAAAAGTTTAATTGTTTTATAAAGCCAAAAAAAAAAATTTAAAAATTCAAACAAGACTTTTGTCAGTTTTGTTAAAATATATTGAACTTTAATTATTGTGCGTACAGAATCTGTAAACCAAAATGTTAATGATTTTTCTAATTCTTATTCATCTGGAAATCGAAAAACCAACAAATTGAAGCTTTTTGCAAAGTTGTAAATGATCAGATATTGGAATAAGAGACAGGTTTTGAATGCCCATATCAGGTAGGTTAAATGCCTACATCAAGAAAAAATAGATTAATCTTAATTTTTTTAACGTTTTATCACTGAAAAATTAAATCTACACTGAAATCACAATCTCATAGTGAAAATTGAAAAGCTTAATAATGATCCGATAAAAATATGATATGAAAAGACTACCAAAAATGATCAAAGCGTCGGCTATTAAAAAAACAAAAGGCTCAACAATTTTTGAGATAGTTTTTTACGCTTTGCATTTATCCAGGAAATCTCCTTAGCATTTGTAAAAAAACATGATCTGTATCACATTGACTAAGTTTTGTCAAAATTAATACACCGCTGATATTTCCATGATTTTTCAGATTTAATCTACACACAAAAAACCGTTCAACTTACTTTGGTACATAAGTGTAAGATAAAATTTATGGCGAAATTTTTCAAATTTTTTTAACTCTTAAAGAATGTTTCGTAGTTTACGGATTATTTGGGTTAAAGCCTTTAAACAAATTTAAAAAAAAAAGTCCTAGCTTTTCAATAACCTTAAAATAAGCCGTACCAAAAAGAATAGAATATAAAGAAAAATAGATCTCACACCTAGATTTGAAGCTTAACGTTTCAATTCAAACTTTGAGTATTTAAGCTTCTAAAGTATGGTTACAGTCTGCGATGCAAAAAGCATTGCACAATCCGTTCCAAAGTCAACAACAAGTGTTTGAAATCTCCGAAAGTCATGGCGAACCTGTTCCGATTAGCACATCAAACGAAATCCCGTTGGCCAGGATTTCGGCAAACTGTTACGCAGTAAGAAAGTTTTTGCTCCAGGATTGACACCTTGACATTGTCCATAGACTGACCGAAATGCATCCGTGCCAATCCAATGAATGGACCATCTGCATACAAAATCCTTAACCGAAACGAAAAACTATGCAGATTGGACGACCGGAATGCACTTCTACCGTTAACGGTTTCGAATGACGAGATATCCGCAAAAAATTGGATGCATTTTTTTCCTCTAAAACAACTGGCTGTCACATTCTGTCAGAAGTAAGTGCTGATGCAAACGCGCCAGTGTCGTAGCTTCAGAAGTAGGGCTTAGCTACTCGGGAGAGAAATCCTCCGGTAGACCTCTGGCCATCGAAGCCAGCATTAAGTTGTCCAGTTCGCGTCATGTCGCAGGTTCCGGTGTGGTTTCACAAATTGAGGCCGTCGTGGTGTGATCTGACAAAGCCCAGCAAAGCGGATAGAAAAAATACCAAAAAACAACTTCACGTCATGCTTGTTGTCGCCACCTCCCTCAGAAAAGATAACAACGTGCCGATAGTGTCACCGCGACGCCCAGATTCGTGGTTTGGATCCCTCTGGCTGGAGAAGGTTGACTTCGGGGAGTTGTTGCAATGCAACTGCATTGGTTGAAAGGGCATTTGGAGTAGCCGATCCACTTAGGAGTTTAAATACGCTGCATTTTTTTTTTCCTATGATAGGAGGGTTTTCAAAAAAAAAAATTGTTTAAGATAGCAGCTTTAAAACTACGACTTTTTAAGAATTTTCAATAGTAAGGTTATTTTTGTGGCAATTGATGACAACATTGTGATGCACAATTAAAAGTGAGGCCCTCGGTACCTTAGAGCAAAAAAAAAATTGATTATCATCAAATCGAGTTAATTATGCTAAAAAATCATATTTTATACAAAAATACGTTAATTTTTTTTATAAATTTTTAGAGCTTAGAGTTTAGATTTTTTTTAAAACTTTTTTGTTCAATCGAAAACACGGAAAGTATTATTGTATGGAAAATTGCGTAACATGATACCTTAAATCAAATGTTTTCTTGAAACTGGCCCTTATGCTCTTATACTTTGAGGTGTACGAGAGTGAAAATGATAAAAATTAAAATTAATATCGAATTAAATAAAACTTAAATTTCAACATTTTTTTTTTAAATATCGTATCTTATAGTCTATAACATATTTCACGCATCTGCATTTTAGAGCAACCTTTTTACTAAGTATAAAATGTGATTTAAATTAAGGTCCGTTGAATAAAGCATTTTCGGCTTAAAAAATTTGGCTAAAAACTGCGTGATATAAACCGTTATATGCGATAATTTTGAATAGTTATTTATTATGAGTCAATGCTTATAAGTAGAGTACTTCTTGCAAGTTTGAAGAAAATAGCGGAAAAATTTTAGGATACTTACATTTATTATGTAACATGACGAATGTGTTACGAAACACACATGCCAAGTAGCTAATCCCGATCAGGAGAGCATATCAAAATAATACCGTAAACTGGGGGAACTTTGATCACTTTTTTCATTTATTTTAGAATATTTTGGAAGGGGTTGCTTTTACGTAATACCTAAAAGCTTTAAAACCCTTACTGAGGTGAGAAGTTTTAAACATGATTATGGATTGCGGTTAATTCAAACGACATTTGTGGTCATAATTAAATGTTTGTTACAAAATCAGATTTCGAGTTTCGGGGTAACTTTGATCACTTTGGATTTTACGTATCTCAACATCTTCAAATTTAATGTTTTGATGCCATTAAACATAGAAGGCTCAAACCATCGATAACAGTAATTTTTTGTTTGGACTAAATTGAATTTTTAAACATTTTCTTTCAAAAACAAATATACTCGAGAGATGGACAATGTTGCTGCATACATTCAGGGGCCAAAATTATAAACATTTCTCAATATTTTTTTTTCCTCGCAAACAAATAAAATTTTATCTTCATGCAATTCCCTAAGTCCTCATACTTTTCAAAAATTTTTTTTGTTCAAACTTTACAATTTGATCGGGTTTTTAGCCATTTTTCCTATACAGGCTTTTTCATGGAAAATGACCGTTTTTTTTTCTTTATCCAAAAATTATCATCAAATGATCATAAAAATAACACATAAAATTAACCTAAACCAAAAAAAAAGTTGAATTTTCACGTTAAACAAACCATTGCTAAATGCTTAAATTTGATCAGGAGAAATGTTTGTTTGTGAATCTTCATAAAACCAGATATTTTAAGATTTTATAATTATATTTTAAGTTTTATAAAAAATCTCCTAATAAAAACCAAATTTAGCTTATTTGTAACTCAATTTACAGACTTTCAAACGTAGTAAACAGTTTTCAGATATTTTAACTTATTACTTAGTTAATCATGATTATCTGCTAAAATTTCATGCTGATCAAAGTTACCCCGGAGATCAAAGTTCCCCCAGTTTACGGTAACTCAAACATATCTCATCAAGATATTTACATCTGATTCAGTTATAATTGAGTACTCCAAATTTTCGATTTTAAGTTTCACTCAACAGATCCATAAAATTGAATCCAATTTTATGGAATCCAAAAATGGGGCATGGTATTGCAAATGATGTGGTTTATTGACATCCCACTAGAAAATTTACTCGTAGCACTCATATCTTGATAAGTTATAATTTTGATAGCTTTTGTTCTGCCCAATATCAAACTATGCGATCTGAACGAGATATAATCTTGAAAGGAGCATATCTAAAATTGATATAATTTAGCTATGACCGCATAGATTTTTTGATATAATTTGAGATATTTTAACATCCTACGAGTTCTGAATAATAACTCATTTAGATAGGGGAAAATAAGTATCAAAATATCTCATCTTGATATAATTTAGTTTTTCCCTCCTGATCGGGATACGACCTGTTCAAAACTGACTTAAATTTGGTTATTTTTTTCAGTTTTGTTCTAACAGTTCTCTTTGGTGTGTTTGGAGACATCTGGTGTTCCAGCCAAAAAACGAAAATTTGTTCAAAAAGAGCGTTGGAATTTTACACAAGTTTCGTGGGCTAGCTTGTACGTCTGTTCTCTGTGGTAAAACAGCCTGCGTTTTTCCACTCGTATGTACTTTCGGAAGACTATAAATATTTTGTTGTAATTTACAAACTTCTAGCAAATTTTAATTAAAAAATCAATCATATCAAAATTGGGGCAGAATGCCCACAAGACCACGTGTTTTACGTTCAAATTTTGAATGCTGTTAACTTTTGGGAAAACCCGAATAACAAAATAAAATGCCATTCTTTTTATTTGCTGACTCCCAAATTACGATAACAATGCATAGTTCTAACAAATTTCGTCCTTGTTCGAGTTAAAAAGGTGCACCAATATTCGACTCGAAAAATATATTCTCCGCCATGTTTGCGCGATATCAGTCAATAAATTAAAATTCGTTGCCTTCCTGAAGGCGTTTTACCTATAAGGATGTAGAAAAGTGTGTTTTGAAAAGCGAAATTTTCGATAAGTTTAGCAATAATAAATGATTTTTTGCCAAAGTATGGTTAGTTTACAAAAATACGATGAACATGTAAATAAACGTTTGATGTTTCAATTATTACATTTCGAATAATCATTGTTCTTTCCTCACCACCCTTTCCACATGGTGCGTTCTGTCTACTCGGTTTGGCGTTCTACCCCGTGGTTTGTTTTCTGGCTGATGAAGTATTTTACAAAAATTCAATCAAAATCGTGTTTTTATAATATTTTTTTTCTATGTGTTGTAATAAATAGGCCGATGATTTATACAACTAACATATTAAAAACTTTATTACCCGAATTATAAAAACTAAAAGAATAAACGGTGTGGTTCTTGATAAGAGTGGTGAATTAGTATGACTTGTACAATAAGGCATTTCCCCACTTGTCAGACGAACAGCTGATTTCTCATGTTTACATTTTCTCGGCATATCATGGAAGGGTAAACATAACAACAACATTAAGCATGTTCAATGACCAGATAGTAACGAAATTAAATTGGCAATGCAATTGTAGTTGTTATGAAAGCGCATCTAGGTGAGAAGAATAGAAATTCTTTATTTAATGAATTGTAAGTTCATTACAAGTTAAGACATGAAGGTATGTTCATGAGTTTAATCAAAGAAGTTTTTAAAAGAAAGCATTGAACAATACTTGTCATCAAAGATCAAAATGGCGACCAGTTGGTGTTTACATTTTTCAAAACAAAAACAAAACGTTACCCTACCACAGTCTGTCTCGGGAAATATTCTATTGGTGTTCTTGGATGGTAGACGTCAGTCGCTCTGAAAGAATGTGTCAGACGATGAGCCCACTACACAGTGCACTGTGGTCCGAAAGGGCTAAAAGTGGAACTTTTTTCGTAGCGCCTCTGTCTTTCATTTTATCTCTTAAGTATCTTCAAAACATTGGCTTCTTCAAACATGCTTCATAACTTGAAAGCATCAAAAGTTAGTCAAAGTCCGCTATAAAAAAATTGAAAATTCTAACTTTTTTATTTCAATAGATAGAGCTTTACATTATAGTACAAAGCTGTAGAATACGTGAAAATATGAAACTTTGTTGAATACATCAAAACTCTATATCTTTTCAGAGCAGAGTTATAAAGGTTTTATTTTGAAAGTTATTTAAAAGTTAGTTTTTTAAACTTAACTAGAGTTAGATGAGGATTTACATGAATAAGATGTTCTGAACATTGTTGTTGAAACATTCAAATCACACGTTTTGCACAAGATTTCAGCTTTCTACGACGTTTTATAACCAAGTTATTGCAACTTTAATTTTAATTTTTACTCAACTTCACGAGCGTTTATTGCAAAAACGTGCAAGTGGATTCTTAAAACTAATAAACCACATTAAAGCTTGAACTAAGTGCAACAAATTGGTGTTGGTTCCATTTGTCTCCACGTGCTCGTATTTGAACACAACAAGCATATATTTGATGTGTTTCACGTATTTCCATACGAAAAATGGAAAAATTGATTTCCAGAACGAAGGCAGAAGGCAGTTGAAAATAATTTTTGTATGGAAACACGCAAAACACATCAAACGTATGCTTGTTGTGTTCAAATACGAGCGCGTGGAGACAAATGGAACCAACACCAATTTATTGCACTTAGTTTAAGCTTCAATGTGGTTTATTAGTTTTAAGAATCCACTTGCACGTTTTTGCAATAAACGCTCGTGAAGTTGAGTAAAAATTAAACTTAAAGTTGCAATAACTTGGTTATAAAATGTCGTAGGAAGCTGAAATCTTGTGCAAAACGTGTGGTTTGAATGTTTCAACAAATGTTCAGAACATCTTATTCATGTAAATCCTCATCTAACTATAGTTAAGTTTAAAAAACTAACTTTTAAATAACTTTCAAAATAAAACCTTTATAACTCTGCTCTGAAAAGATATAGAGTTTTGATGTATTCAACAAAGTTTCATATTTTCACGTATTCTACAGCTTTGTAGTATAAGATAAAGCTCTATCTATTGAAATAAAAAAGTTAGAATTTTCAATTTTTTTATAGTGGACTTTGACTAACTTTTGATACTTTCAAGCTATGAAGCATGTTTAAAGAAGCAAATGTTCTGAAGGCACTTAAGAGATAAGATGAAAGACAGAGGCGCTACGAAAAAAGTTCCACTTTTAGCCCTTTCGGACCACTGTGCAGTGGTGCAGAACATCAATCTAGCTGTACGAAATTAATAGCGCCCAGGGATGAAGAAATAGACATTCGGTGTCTTCAGCAACATTGTTCAATTTTACATGGAGCATATTCTAGTATCAAAATTTTTGCCGAGGGGTCCACCAATAGCGAGATAAAAATGCTAACTTTTTTGTTTTTCAAATTAGGGCTTTGATGTCTTCGACAAAGTTGTTTATCTGATTAAAATACATAAATTTGTTGAATATGTAAAAGTCCTATCACATCACCCTCAGAAGTTACAGTCAAAGTAAAAAAAAATCTCATAAAAAACAGTTTTTTGAACCTGACACGTTATAGATTGGATGAAATGGTTCGCTGTCTTTGAAACAAAGTTGTAACAAGCCACGATCTACAATTGTCTCATACATTATGATGGGTTTAAAAGTTGCTGAAGCTCTATAGAAAGCATTTAGTGTATTTTATTGGCAATTTTGGAAGGCTCCTCCATCGAAAAGTGCACATTTTCGCAATACCCCCTTTTTGTGATTATTTTTGTTGATAAGCGGAACCATTTCCATTTGAAGTTAGCGGGGAAATCGGTGGAACTAGTAGAGATTTGAATCATTGAAAATTCACTTTTAGTATAAAAATTACCTGTTTTACTTATAGAAATACCGTTGAAAACATTTAATTTATTGATAAACTGTTGCAGTTTTCCTTTATATAGTTTGTTTTATTAAAAGACGTTCAAATTCGATTTTTCAAATCATTTAAACTCGAAAAAAAATCAGGGAACTAGTCTGTTAAATATGGTAGAAGCAGTTATATTGTACTGGCAAAAACCGGTTCTATTATTCATTTATATGATATCAAATACTTATTTAGTACTCAACCAAATTTAACAGATTAGTTCCATTAATGTTTTTGGAGTTTAAATTATTAAAAAAAAGAATTTTAATGTCTTTTAATAAAAAAAAAACTATATAAATGAAAAATGCAACAGTTTATTAATAAATTAAATGTTTTTAACGGGTTTTCTATAGGTAAAATAGGTAATTTTTATATAAAAAGTGTATTTTCAATGATTCAAATCTCTACTAGTTCCACCGATTTCCCCGCTAATTTAAAATGGAAATGGTTCCGCTTATCATCAAAAATAATCACAACAAAAGGGGGATTGCGAAAATGTACACTTTTCGATGGAGGAGCCTTCCAAAATTGCCAATAAAATACACTAAATGCTTTCTATAGAGCTTCAGCAACTTTTAAACCCATCATAATGTATGAGACAATTGTAGATCGTGGCTTGTTACAACTTTGTTTCAAAGACAGCGAACCATTTCATCCAATCTACAACGTGTCAGGTTCAAAAAACTGTTTTTTATGAGATTTTTTATTACTTTGACTGTAACTTCTGAGGGTGATGTGATAGGACTTTGACATATTCAACAAACTTATGTATTTTGACCAGATAAACAACTTTGTTGAAGACATCAAAGCCCTGATTTGAAAAACAAAAAAGTTAGCATTTTATCTCGCTATTGGTGGACCCCTCGGCAAAAATTTTGATACTAGAATATGCTCTATGTAAAATTGAACAATGTTGCTGAAGACATCAAATGTCTATCTCTTCATCCCTGAGCACTATTAATTTCGTACAGCTAGATTGATGTTTTGCACCACTGTGCACTGATAATGTTGATGGTGATAAGGTTGTGTAGGGGTGTCCTCCCAACACCTCCTCCTTCTTAGAAGAGATGATACGGCTCATACCTCACGGGTGTTCTTCTTACTCTAGAAGATTGGCGAAGCTGGCTCGGTTGTTGCTGAGAAGTAGCTCTTGGGGGCTTGGAAGGCGCTCGGCGAGGGACCTCGGTAGGTAGTAGCTAGTTCAGTAACGGTAACTGTTGAAGCATGAAGATAGCAAGTGCGATGTGTAGCATGCCATGATTTTAGGATAATGTAAAATTAGGTTGAAATATATAGTCAGTTATTGTTAGACCACCAACCGAGCAAGTTCACTTTCTTTATCCTCGGGCGTAAGGTCAGCAAACCAACGGAACGTGACTGGACAGAAGCAAAACGAGCCTTGCGGTATTTGAAGGGTACTGCTGGACTGAAGCTGCGACTGGGAGGAAAAGGTCATCTTGAAGGTTACGCTGACGCTGATTCCTTGATTTCTGTTCAAGCTTGGCGATGGAACGATCAGTTGGACAGCACGAAAGCAGGAGTGTGTGACATTACCTTCCACCGAAGCGGAATATGTTGCACTCGCTGAAGCTAACAAGGAGCTACTCTGGCTCATGAAGCTGATGCAAGGACTTGGCGAGGACATCAAGCAGCCGGTGATCACCCACGAGGACAACAAGAGCTGCATCAGTATGCTGAGTGCCGAAGGTGAAACCAGACGGACGAAGCACATCGATACCCGATACAATTTCGTTCGGGATCTGACCAAGACTGGAATCGTCAACGTCAAGTATTATTCGACAGAGAATATGTTGGCAGACATGCTGACAAAACCCCTGAACCGGATCAAGTTGTCTTTGAGGAGGAGTGTTGAAGCATGAAGATAGCAAGTGCGTTGTGTAGCATGCCATGATTTTAGGATAATGTAAAATGAGATTGAAATATATAGTCAGTTATTGTTAGACCAAGATAGGTAGATCAATAGGTATAACATTGCGCTTAACCTCAATCGACAAAACCGTGTAAACGCAGGGTTAAAAATAGTTATGAAATTTCGAACGATATGTATGGGATTTGAAACAAAGTTATAATTTATGGATAATTGAGGGGTCTTATTGTTCAAATAAGTAATCAGTCGCATTCTTTAAAATAACTTATGTACCAATTAGTAAAATTTATGTTCAAAAGCTTTCAATATTCTGACTACAAATTAGTTTTTTTTTTGGCAATTCAGCAGTATTTCAGCAAAATATTCGAATTTCGGAAAGCATTTTTTCAAATGTAGTTGTAAAAATATGCTAAAAAATGACTTGTTACTACTTGTAATGAATGCTTCTTTATTTTAGAAACTACAAAATATTAAAAAAATCATTAATGAGGAATTTAGCAAAAAGCATTTTTCATAACTCAATAAAAAATCTACGTTAAAAATACTTTTTCCATACGCAAAAGAGCTCAATGCATTGTAAATACTTTGGTGAACATTTTTATATTTTTTGCAGAATTTTAAAATTAGTAGTTTTTCTGGAAAACTAATATTTTAAAAAATTTCCATACATTTCTGTGGAATTTCTATAACTATTTTTTGGTTGACCTACTAATACATATGCAATCAACGGAGTAGCATACCTAAGTAATCTAGCTATCCTGTTGTTAGACCCCCAACCGAGCAAGTTCACTTTCTTTCCACTCCTACCCCCAAGAGTAACTGCGAAGGACTACCTGTTGCTTGCTCGGCTGGTGCGGCTGATGACTGACTGAGACCGCACGAGTCTAATGGGATGCTTAGCGGAATTTGCGTCGACTGCTGTTGTACTGGTGATGTTGGTTGTTCGGGCGCGTACCGCTTCCTCAGTTGGTTCGTATGGGACCTCACAAGATTTCGCTTTTCTGGTAACCAAACATTGTAGATAACCCTGTTGTTTCGGTGTACTTCAGTCTAAACCAGATCCTTGACATCGTAGTTCAGCGCTTTCGTACCATGCTTTCGATTGAACTGGATTTCCTGCTTCGATTCGGGCTGCTTGTAGAACGAGTTTGGTGGTCTCAGTAGGTCCAATGCTGTTCGTAATCTTCTGCCCGATAACAGCTCCGCTGGAGGCTTCCCATCAGGTGCGCTACGACAAGGAGTGGAGCGGTAGCACAAAAGGAAAGTATCAATTGCTTCGCGAAGAGGCTCTCCTCCCGTCGTTATTTTCCGAAGTCCTCGCTTGAATGTGTCGACAAATTTCTCTGCGAGACCGTTCGACTGCGGATGGTACGGCGGTGTTCTTAGATGAAGGATTCCGTGGTTGCTGCAGAACGCTTCAAATTCCTTGCTCGCGAACTGTGTGCCATTGTCGGTAACCAAAGTTTCAGGCATCCCGTTTCTGGTGAAGATCTCGCGGAACATGGCCACCGTTGCAGATGCTGTGATACGCTTGGTGGAGATGACTTCTAGCCATTTGCTGAAAGCGTCAACAACAATCAGATAGTAATTACCGTGGACTGGCCCAGCATAATCGGCGTGTAATCGTTGCCATGTTTATTTTGGTACAGGCCAAGATTCCAAATTAGTTTTTGTGTTGGTCTTGGCGGCTCTCGAACATTCCACACACGCTCGACCACGCTGGCTGATCTGCTCGTTGATTCCGGGCCAATAGACGTAGCTGCGTGCTATGGACCGCATTCTCTCCACTCCTGGGTGGCCCTTGTGTAGAACACTCAGAACCCGATCTCGAAATTTTGCAGGAATGACCAATCGTTCTCCGTAGACGATACAATCGGAAACTATTGATAGACTGTCCCGGCGTTGATGGAACTGCTGTAGCTTGGAGTAGTTGAATTTCGACCGATCGGTTGGCCAAACTGTTTCGACGAACTGCTTAACCTGCTTCAAAATCGCATCCGACTGTGTTCCGGCTTGGGTCATCTTGAAAGTGACCGGAAGACCCTCGACAGACTGCTTGACGATGTCTTGCATGGTGTCTTCCAGTTCAATCGATTCGATGACGTACTCCTCGTTGGGGCGGACAAGGGTGTTAATCAGTCTCGACATAATGTCAGCATATCCAAAACCATTTGTGTTGACATATTTGATGCTGAAGTCATACAGTTGTAGAGTTAACGCCCACCGCTCAACCGAAGAAAGAAAGTAATTTGATAAAGAATTACAGCTCGAATATCAAATTCCTTAACGCTAGAGGAGCATCTCTTAAAACCCCTTTTTAAAACCTTTGAAAACCTTTGGAATTTTAGAAAACTTCTTAAAATGCAGTTATCGATTCAAATAATTTGTAGAAGCATTATTATTCACTTTTACGCAGTTAATTTTTAAAAATAATCTTATTTTCGTTGAAAAACTTAAGTTGTGCTATTCTTATTTAACACCCCTTTTTTCACATTTTTGGTCCTCAACGCCAATTGCTACGTTCAGAAAAGGAAACTTATGCTTAATTTATCCATTAAGCAATTCAAAACAAACTGTTGAAGAAAATTTTCGTGATTTCTAATCATTCATATTTAAACAAGCAATACACATAGTGGTGCTATTCTTATTTCGCTCACTGCATTATTCAAGTGGAACCGAACAAGGCCGGGTAAATTAATCCAGGGTTGAAATAAAAAACCCGATTTAATACACTTAACAGTGGATTGGAGCCTTTCTAACAGAGTGTAAGTTATATTTGGAAATATATAAAATAATATAGAATACACATGATAGATTCCTTCCCTCTGCATCATATAAGTATGATTTCAGATATTCAAACAAGAAAAATTCCGATCTCAATATAAAAAAATTATGCATAGTACGTTTTTTGGCGAAAAGCGAACTGGTATGTAAGGAGTTCATTTTATGTATGGAAAGAATGGTATTTAAACAGTGACTTTAAGCGTGTTAAAGTCTTATAACACGCTGAAATGGTGCCGTGGTAGCAACCAGAACTTTCACGATGCTGGTCACGGTTCGAATCTTACTTTTTTTTTATGCTTTTTTTACTGAATAAGTAAAACCAACTACAATATTGATGGATAGCCGTGACACGTGGCCTAGCATGATACCTTTTTTAGAGCTCAACCATGCATAAAAGAAAAATTCTCACAAAAGCAGGGGAAAGTAATATGACTATTAAATGATTAATCTCATTCTGAAAACTAAATCTGAAATCTTATTCTGATTCTAAAGTTTGAATTTTGAGTTACAGCACTTAGTCTAATATTTGAATATAATTTCCAATTTCAAATTCCAGGTTGATCTTTAATCCGAATTCTTAATCAGAATTCTAAATCTGAATTCTCAATCTGAATTCTGAATCTGAACTCAGAATTTGAATTATGAATCTGAATTCTGAATTCAAATTCAGAATTAAGATTTTAGCATTAAGAATTTAGAATTCAGAATTCAGAATTCTGGATTCTGAATTCTCAATTCAAAATTTTGAATTTTGAATTCTTTATTTTAATTCTGAATCTAAATTCTAAACCTGTATTCTGTATCTGAATTCTGTATCTGAATCTGGAATCTGGATTCTAAATCTGAATCTGAATTCTAATTCTGGATTCTGAATCTGAATTCTGAATCTGATAAAGATGGATAGAAAAATGAAGAGAAAAGAGCAAAAGAACATTTTTGCAAGGAAAACTTATAAACGCACACCATACTTTACCCCGCAACATCAATCATTATAAATTTTCAATTCCGATATTCTTTCTTCAAGAATCTAAATTTTCACCGATATGCTGAAAATAAATTTACAAAAATCTGAATTCTAAATCTTAATTCTGATTGTGAATTCTGAATTTGAATTCTGAATCTGAATTCTGAATCTGAATCTAAATTCTGAATCTGAATTCAGAATCTGAATTCTGAATCTGAATTCTGAATCTGAATTCTGAATCTGAATTCTGAATCTGAATTCTGAATCTGAATTCTGAATCTGAATTCTGAATCTGAATTCTGAATCTGAATTCTGAATCTGAATTCTGAATCTGAATTCTGAATCTGAATTCTGAATCTGAATTCTGAATCTGAATTCTGAATCTGAATTCTGAATCTGAATTCTGAATCTGAATTCTGAATCTGAATTCTGAATCTGAATTCTGAATCTGAATTCTGAATCTGAATTCTGAATCTGAATTCTGAATCTGAATTCTGAATCTGAATTCTGAATCTGAATTCTGAATCTGAATTCTGAATCTGAATTCTGAATCTGAATTCTGAATCTGAATTCTGAATCTGAATTTTGAATCTGAATTCTTTTTTTTTTTTTTTTTGTACGCTTTATTTTTAGAGGGATTAACCAAATGTTTTCACCCTCATTTTTAAGTTTGAACTTTCTACATCACACTAGATTTCACTATATAATGCACTGTTTTTAAGAAATTCAATAAGTTTTTTCTCACTATCCTTGTTGTTTTCAAGGATTTTTTCTAGTCCACCTTCTATTTCAAAGTTTTGTCTCTGGGTGGAATATTTTCTGCAGTCTGTCAAAAGATGTTTCACTGTTATCACTACACCACAAGAACTACACGTTGGTTCTTCCTTCGCTTCCAGTATGTGACCGTGAGTCAACCTCGTGTGTCCCGTTCTTAGTCTCGTGAGAATCCTTTGCTCCTTCCTGCTTTTGACGTCCGTCCATTTTCCTGTGATAGATTTTATTTCTCGAAGTGCTGTGTCCTGTTCGTTCCACCATTTTTGTCCATGTGATCTCCACAGTATTTGTCGAACCCACTTTTGCGCGTCCGCTTTGGGTGTTTTTATCTGGATAATTTCACCGTCTCTTCCAAGATTTGCCAGTCTGTCTGCTTGTTCATTTCCAACTATTCCAATATGGCTCGGAATCCAAACTAGTGCTACGTGTTTTAGATTTTTGTGTTTCAAAATGCTTTGAATGATTGGATGTTTTACTCCACTTTCTAGGGCTGAAAGCACGCTGGCTGAATCTGTGAATATTGCTGTTGATCTATTTGCAATCTGGACGGCCATTTGAATTGCTAGCGCTGCAGCTGAAAATATGGAATACGAGTTTGGCAGTTGACTAGCAATATTTTCATCGGCTTCGTGAAATATCCCAATTCCAACTTTCCCGTTTGCTAATGATCCGTCGGTATAGATTTTTTTGCTGCAACGATATTCAGTGTTGTTAAGATGAACATACATTGCAGTCGCAGATTTTTTATTTCCTCCGGTTTTAAATCGATTTTTTATGGTCCAGTCAATTTTGGGAAGATTATTATTCCAAATTTTAGCATTTTCAGTTTGTAGCTTTAGAACAGGGGGGATTTTGTGGTTAGTGATACCTTCAAGAAGAACATTAGCTCTGTTTAAGATATAGTTTTCGTTGAAATTTACCCTTTCAGCTATCCAAGTAGCTTTTCTTGTCCAGTTTTCGGCAGCAAGATATTCAAATGGAAGAACACCGTTTTCTACGTATAATGCTGATATTGGTGTAGTATAAAATGCACCAGATGCCGTTCTCAACATATTATGGTAGATGGTTTTCAGTTTTAATATTTCTTGCGGTTCAAAGCATTCCCATCCGTAGAATAGTTTGGATATCACAGTAGCAAAGCCAATTTTTAGTAGTGTTTCACGACTACCATATCTACTAATTATTTTAAGAAAACGATTTCTTATTTCACAATCCTTTTGCAAAGTTTTGATGTGAGAGTTGGCATTTCCTTTTTGATTTATGCTAACGCCCAATATTCGCATGTTTCTTTTTCTTAAAATTTCTGTTCCGTTTGCTGTGAGCGCTTTCAATCTATAGAAATAGTGCCGACCTTTCGTTCCGGAGCAAGTGTGAAGAAGAGAGCTCTTTTCGGCATTTATTGAAAAGCCATTTTTTTCTGCCCATCGTATCGTTGCATCAATCCCTTTTTGTAGGTTTTTTCTACAAATTGCAGAAAATTTACTCCCACAAATGAGTAAAATGTCGTCGGCATATATTAATACGGTTGTGCATCTAGGAATCGATTCGAAGACACCGTTTATCACCAACAGAAATAATGTTGGTGAAATCACGGAGCCCTGAGGTACCCCGGTTTCTTGTTGGCGTGCGGAAGAAAGTGCACCACTTACTCCCACGCGGAATATTCTATCCTTAAGAAAATTTCTCACCATTTGGTAAGTTCTGTTTCCGATTTTCGATTTAATCAGAGCTTGTAATATACTTTGTCGCCAGGTTCGATCGAAAGCTTTCGAGAGGTCTAGAGACACGAGCTCTGAATGTTTGTTTTCGTGACGGTGTTCCGTTAAAATATCTTTTAATTGGCTAAGATAACTAGTGGTGCCTCTGCCACTACGGAAAGCATGCTGATTTCGGTGAAGGATATTATTTTCTTCTAGGTAATGCTGTATTCTACGATTGATCATCCTTTCGTATATTTTTGCAATACACGAAGTCAGAGCGATTGGGCGAAAGCTTACAACTTCGCCAGGTTTAGGAATTGGAATGATTCTGCTTTCTCGCCATTCCGCTGGGTAATCTCCTTTTTGCCAAAGAACGTTGAAAAATTTTAGAATTATCCTTTTTGCAATGGGTGGCATGTTCGTAATCATGCTATAGGTAACATCATCCGGACCTGTTGCTTTACCAGCGCACTTGCTGAGAGCAGAGTTCAGTTCTGCTCCTGAGAAATCAGTATCCAAAGTTTCGTTGACGGAAATAGACGGGGGTAGCTGACACATGTTTTGATCAGGATAGTTGTGCGTGAAATTATCTTGGAAATTATCTGCAATGTGATTTGCTATTTCTAGTGGGTCTTCAGTATATTCTCCGTTTATCGTTAATGTAATGGTTCGGCCAGTTTTCTTTCCTGTAATTTTTCCGAATCTTTGCCACATTAGGGAGGCTGGTGTATGGATATTGAAGGAGCTGGCAAATTCTATCCATGCATCTTTTTTGGCTTTTTGAACTGCTTCCTTTGCTACAGCTCTAGCTTTCCTAAAATTTTCATTTCTTTCTGCCCAGTTTTCATCTGTTTTCAGAGTTTTTCGTAAAATTTTCCAATTTTCTTTACGGGATTTAATTTTATCGTTTATTTCTTCAGTCCACCAGGGCGCATATTTTGGGGCAGTGTTACCTGAAGTTCGTGGGATTGATCGTTTGGCTGTTTCATATATAGTTTTAGTTATGTTGTTAATATTCGGTTCAACGATGGACAGGAGTTCGTCGCTTATTTCTTCTTGGTATTTCTCCCAATTGGCCTCTTTAATTTTCCATTTTTTGATAACGGGCAATTTTGCGCAGTTACCATCCAGCTTGACAAAGATCGGTAAGTGATCGCTATTAAATGGATCCGAGTGGATTGACCATTTTAATCTTTCTAGGATTGATGTAGATGCAAAAGTCACGTCTATTGATGTGTCTTGATTTTCTCTGGAAGGACTGAATCTAGTAATGGAGCCATCATTTAACGGTGTCATTTCGTAGTCAGCTGCCCAATTGAAAATTGTTTCACCCATGAAATTTGAGGTTTTGTCCCATGTTATGTGACGTCCATTAAAGTCTCCGCCAACAAGAAAAGGGGGGTGAAGATTTTCCATAAGTGATCTTAGTGCTCTATTCGCACTGCTTTGGTATGCTGATTTAAGATGGTTATAAATACAAAGCAGAGTTACTTTTATGGGGGAAAGCAACCTGACTGCTACCGCTGGAATTTGTGGATCAAGCTCGATGACTTCATGCGGTACATTTTTCAATATACCAAGAACTGCGTGCCCTTTTTTTGAGTTCGGTCGGAATTTAGATTGGTATATGTAATAGTTACCCTCCCAGAAAGAGTTGTAAGTATCGGTTAGTGTCTCTTGTAACATTATACTTATCGGTAATTTGTTCCAGACCAGGTTCGTGAGCTCCGTTTCGTTCCTCCAAAATCCTCGAATATTCCATTGTAGAACTAGTGGCTGACCTCTAGACCTCGCGGGACGAGGTGTCGAAGTTGTGGATGGATTTGTAAAATTTCTACTGGTTCCTTCGCCGGGGTCAAAGTCTGTTGTTCTGTTCGCCCTTCCTGGTGTAAGCGAATTGTAGGAGATGTGTTGTTCCGAATTTTGGGTTGACCTAGGAAAGGGGAGCGAGTTTGAAACTGTTCGGCTTGGATTGTTAAGGGAACTTACTTGCAAGTGCCCCGGTTGCCCCCGTACGGCACACTCTCGACGAACATCTGGCGTCCCAGGATCATGCCAAGCAGCCGACGGGGGGCGAGGGCTTTGGGACAACGTTGCGCCTATCTGGGCTGTGGGAGAAGGTTCACCGTCGACGGGTATGAGGATTGCGTCCCGGAGGGTTGGCCTATCATCCCACATATTACCCGGGAACCCTACTACACTTTCGGAGATCCCGTGCCACAGATGGCCTGGTTCCGTGGATTGATTGTTTATGTTGCTGGTTGTGGTAGTTGGTAAATGTGTGGCGATCATTTGTTCTGTTGTTGCGTTTACTGTTATCCATTTATTTCCGAAAAAACTGCTCCTTGTCGGTATCCATGCTTTCGTCGTTTTCTTCCAATACTGCTTCTTCATTCTCTTCTTCATCTTCATCTTCATCATTTTCGTTTTGTTTCGCGTTCTTATTTTTCTTTTTGTTGGCTAGTGGGGATGGTGGTCCTCTTTTTGTTGGCTTATCATCGTGTTTAGTTTGTTGTTGTGATTTAGTGGCTTGTCTCGTCGCCATTGGGGGAGGAGGCTGTGTATTTGGTTTTTTTGGAACGTTTTTAGGAACTTGAAAACCTAATTTTGGCTGTTGTTCTTGTACTTGGTGTTTTTTAAGTTGTTGTTGTACTGCTGCATGAAATTGTTCTGGTTGTTGCTGTTGGTTGGAAACAGGAGTTGTCCTTCCAGATCGATTTACTGGAGAAACAGCTCGGCTGCGATTTTTGTTTGGTGTCATTGTTGGGGAAATGTTATGTTCTCGGAAATAGTTTTTAACTCTTTCCTTATATAATGCAAACTCGGCTTCAATTTTTGAATATTGCTCTTTTTCTTTCATTAAGATTTCAACTTTTTCGTTCAGGTTTTTAACGTTGGCTATCAGAGAATCAATCAGCTTATCCTTTTTAACACTGTCCGCATCGGTGACCGACGCATAAGTGGGTGTAGCGTTTGGCATGCTAACCCTTTTCCGAGCTTCAGCCCAGGAAATGGACTCATCCGTTTTTACACGAATGACCGCTTCCTCATGGCGATACAGAGGGCATTTCCTCCCCGCCGCGGAGTGTTCGTTGTTCTCTTCCGGACAGTGTGGGCATTTGAAATTTTCCTTACATGAATTATCAGTGTTCGAGTGATTTCCGGCACATCGAGTACAGCGCGTTTTTCCTTGACACCGTTTTTTGGTATGTCTGTATTCCAGACAATTTCTGCAGATCATTGGGTTTTCGTAGTACGTACGAACCGCAACTTTCATCCACCCAAAATACACTTCTTTAGGAAGACGTGTACTGCCAAATGTTAAGACCATTAATGGTGTATTAACTGGCTGTTTATCAATGAATTTAGTAATTTTCCTAACGGAAATTACTCCTTGGCTTTTCAGCTGATCTAGAATTTCGCTTTCGGAGAGATTTGTTGATTCCGGTTGGTAAACTATTCCCAATGTTTTATTCAATCCCGGATGATCAAATATTTCCACAGTTGTGTTTGTATCAAGGACTTTAATTTTTTTCAATTCCTCTGCTAGCTTGATGTTGTAAGTACTTAGGGTGTAGCTTGACCCTTTTCCGTCGATCGCCATCTCAACCTCTTTTTTAAGCGGTTTTCCCAGCTTGCTTTCGATGATTGATGAGAACCAGAATGGATTGTTTGGTAGAGGGTTGGGGTTTTCTGCTGCACGTTTAACCATAAGGAAAATTTTGCGACCATCAAATGTTGATGAACGCATATATGGGGGGATTGGAGACGAATCCACATCAACTGTGGGGCCCCCATCCCCGGGGGACGCGCCTGGCATGGCGCTTTAAATTTTCACACTTTTTCTTCTTCCGTTATTTTTCCACCAGGTAAGAAAGATTGAAGGGAAATACCCCTAGTAACCCAATATGGGGAGGGACCCTACCCACCCCTCTCTTCCGTTTCTTTTTTCAGGGATCACAAGCAAACTGTCGCTACCAGGCGACCAGGTTCGCTAGAGTGTGTTTGCTATTCCACCAAACACGAGCACGTGTTTTTTATCGAGCTTTTTCCCTTATTTCTCACTCCCGCCACTGTGCGTGCGAAACGCTCCGCTCTTCTTTTATTTCTCTCGCTCCCGTTCACTTTGACCCGTAAGCTTTTTATGGCAAGAGCGAGCTTTTGCTTCGCTGCTAACCACTATTATTCACTCTCTCTGTTTCGAACTACTCAGCTGTTCCGCTTGGTTGTCTTCGTAAACACTACCGCGCGCCAAAACAATTTCGAATTTTTTAGCCCTTCACTTAGGCTGCCCGATATACGGGACTTCACGCACACTATTTCGTGCTCACTGTATAGATATCTGTTGGGGACTATCTATATGTGCTTTACCCAAACACGAGGGGAATTATCGAAACAGTATCACTCCAATAAATCTCTCCTGTGCTCACTTCACTGAGTTATACTTTCAAAACACCATAAACCGGATGTTCATGCGTAAGCTTAACGATAATTAATACCCGTTTGTCACTTCCGACATGCGATTATAGGAAAAATTCTCCGCCGAACGATTTGATAGAACTGCCTCTTACCACTGAATTCTGAATCTGAATTCTGAATCTGAATTCTGAATCTGAATCTGAATCTGAATTCTGAATCTGAATTCTGAATCTGAATTCTGAATCTGAATTCTGAATCTGAATTCTGAATCTGAATTCTGAATCTGAATTCTGAATCTGAATTCTGAATCTGAATTCTGAATCTGAATTCTGAATCTGAATTCTGAATCTGAATTCTGAATCTGAATTCTGAATCTGAATTCTGAATCTGAATTCTGAATCTGAATTCTGAATCTGAATTCTGAATCTGAATTCTGAATCTGAATTCTGAATCTGAATTCTGAATCTGAATTCTGAATCTGAATTCTGATCTGAATTCTGAATCTGAATTCTGAATCTGAATTCTGAATCTGAATTCTGAATCTGAATTTCTGAATCTGAATTCTGAATCTGAATTCTGAATCTGAATTCTGAATCTGAATTCTGAATCTGAATTCTGAATCTGAATTCTGAATCTGAATTCTGAATCTGAATTCTGAATCTGAATTCTGAATCTGAATTCTGAATCTGAATTCTGAATCTGAATTCTGAATCTGAATTCTGAATCTGAATTCTGAATCTGAATTCTGAATCTGAATTCTGAATCTGAATTCTGAATCTGAATTCTGAATCTGAATTCTGAATTGAATCTGAATTCTGAATCTGAATTCTGAATCTGAATTCTGAATCTGAATTCTGAATCTGAATTCTGAATCTGAATTCTGAATCTGGAATTCTGAATCTGAATTCTGAATCTGAATTCTGAATCTGAATTCTGAATCTGAATTCTGAATCTGAATTCTGAATCTGAATTCTGAATCTGAATTCTGAATCTGAATTCTGAATCTGAATTCTGAATCTGAATTCTGAATCTGAATTCTGAATCTGAATTCTGAATCTGAATTCTGAATCTGAATTCTGAATCTGAATTCTGAATCTGAATTCTGAATCTGAATTCTGAATCTGAATTCTGAATCTTCTGAATCTGAATTCTGATTCTGAATCTGAATTCTGAATTCTGAATCTGAATTCTGAATCTGAATTCTGAATCTGAATTCTGAATCTGAATTCTGAATCTGAATTCTGAATCTGAATTCTGAATCTGAATTCTGAATTCTGAATCTGAATTCTGAATCTAGTTCTTAATCTGAATTCTGAATCTGAATTCTAAATCTGAATTCTGAATCTGAATATGAGTTCTGAATCTGAATTTTGAATCTGAATTCTGAATCCTGAATTCTGTTTCCTAAACCTGTATTCTGAATTTGAAATCTGAATCTGAATTCTGCATCTGAAATTGAATCTTAATTATGTATGAGTATGTAGAAATGAAAAAAAAAACATAAATTCATTCTTCAACACGGGTAAAAAAAAACGAAGGTCATAAAATCTTCATATAAATTCCCCCCTCCCCCAACGCAGTTTTCTGTACGGCTCTGCATTTTGTTGACACCCGCATGGCTATAGACACTATAATTTCATATATGAAATTATAGTGTCTAATAGGCATGGCGGACTCTGAAGGAAACGCCCATCCGCCATTTGCTGCATTGAAAAGCAAGAAGTGTAAGATATAAACACTGTTGCCGTATTTGCCCCAGCAGACTGAGAAACTGCCCAGACCACGATGCGTCTTAGTAATGCCTTTTAAGTATTTGAGTTTGAGCTACTCTTTGTCAAGCGTGCTGATGGTTTATTGGATAGCGTTTGAGTCTTGGAATCTGAAGGTTTTTGGTTCGATTCCCGAGTCAATAAATTTTATTTTTTTATTTTGATTATCTCTAATTTATAAATGATTGCTGGTGCTGCTGCTTCGAGGCGCCACTAGCAATTTTTTTTTATGCCATAATAAGTATAATATGTATTTCGTAAAGAAAACGTTTCAACCTATTTTGTTTTTTTTCCCGTTTTTTGAAAGGGTTGTGTAGAAAAAAAAATGCATTCTTTTGAGACTAAAATCATTTTAATTGTGCAGCCCAGTTTCGCAAAAACGTTCTTGACATTTTAAAATGGCACATACAAATCCACGGACATCAACAGAACTCGTCGAGCTGAGTCGATAGGTACCTATAAAGGTATGTCTAAGACCCATAATTAATGATCTCTCAAATCGACCGATAACCAAAAACCTTTCTGTTAGAAAGGCAAAAATTATGCATAGTACGTTTTTTGGCGAAAAGCGAACTGGTATGTAAGGAGTTCATTTTATGTATGGAAAGAATGGTATTTAAACAGTTGAATTTCCAAGTCTTATAACACGCTGAAATGGTGCCGTGGTAGCAACCAGAACTTTCACGATGCTGGTCACGGTTCGAATCTTACTGTTTTTTTATGCTTTTTTTATTGAATAAGTAAAACCAACTACAATATTGATGGATAGCCGTGACACGTGGCCTAGCATGATACCTTTTTTAGAGCTCAACCATGCATAAAAGAAAAATTCTCACAAAAGCAGGGGAAAGTAATATGACTATTAAATGATTAATCTCATTCTGAAAACTAAATCTGAAATCTTATTCTGATTCTAAAGTTTGAATTTTGAGTTACAGCACTTAGTCTAATATTTGAATATAATTTCCAATTTCAAATTCCAGGTTGATCTTTAATCCGAATTCTTAATCAGAATTCTAAATCTGAATTCTCAATCTGAATTCTGAATCTGAACTCAGAATTTGAATTATGAATCTGAATTCTGAATTCAAATTCAGAATTAAGATTTTAGCATTAAGAATTTAGAATTCAGAATTCAGAATTCTGGATTCTGAATTCTCAATTCAAAATTTTGAATTTGAATTCTTTATTATAATTCTGAATCTAAATTCTAAACCTGTATTCTGTATCTGAATTCTGTATCTGAATCTGGAATCTGGATTCTAAATCTGAATCTGAATTCTAATTCTGGATTCTGAATCTGAATTCTGAATCTGATAAAGATGGATAGAAAAATGAAGAGAAAAGAGCAAAAGAACATTTTTGCAAGGAAAACTTATAAACGCACACCATACTTTACCCCGCAACATCAATCATTATAAATTTTCAATTCCGATATTCTTTCTTCAAGAATCTAAATTTTCATCGATATGCTGAAAATAAATTTACAAAAATCTGAATTCTAAATCTTAATTCTGATTGTGAATTCTGAATTTGAATTCTGAATCTGAATTCTGAATCTGAATCTAAATTCTGAATCTGAATTCAGAATCTGAATTCTGAATCTGAATTCTGAATCTGAATTCTGAATCTGAATTCTGAATCTGAATTCTGAATCTGAATTTTGAATCTGAATTCTGAATCTGAATTCTGAATCTGAATTCTGAATCTGAATTCTGAATCTGAATTCTGAATCTGAATTCTGAATCTGAATTCTGAATCTGAATTCTGAATCTGAATTCTGAATCTGAATTCTGAATCTGAATTCTGAATCTGAATTCTGAATCTGAATTCTGAATCTGAATTCTGAATCTGAATTCTGAATCTGAATTCTGAATCTGAATTCTGAATCTGAATTCTGAATCTGAATTCTGAATCTGAATTCTGAATCTGAATTCTGAATCTGAATTCTGAATCTGAATTCTGAATCTGAATTCTGAATCTGAATTCTGAATCTGAATTCTGAATCTGAATTCTGAATCTGAATTCTGAATCTGAATTCTGAATCTGAATTCTGAATCTGAATTCTGAATCTGAATTCTGAATCTGAATTCTGAATCTGAATTCTGAATCTGAATTCTGAATCTGAATTCTGAATCTGAATTCTGAATCTGAATTCTGAATCTGAATTCTGAATCTGAATTCTGAATCTGAATTCTGAATCTGAATTCTGAATCTGAATTCTGAATCTGAATTCTGAATCTGAATTCTGAATCTGAATTCTGAATCTGAATTCTGAATCTGAATTCTGAATCTGAATTCTGAATCTGAATTCTGAATCTGAATTCTGAATCTGAATTCTGAATCTGAATTCTGAATCTGAATTCTGAATCTGAATTCTGAATCTGAATTCTGAATCTGAATTCTGAATCTGAATTCTGAATCTGAATTCTGAATCTGAATTCTGAATCTGAATTCTGAATCTGAATTCTGAATCTGAATTCTGAATCTGAATTCTGAATCTGAATTCTGAATCTGAATTCTGAATCTGAATTCTGAATCTGAATTCTGAATCTGAATTCTGAATCTGAATTCTGAATCTGAATTCTGAATCTGAATTCTGAATCTGAATTCTGAATCTGAATTCTGAATCTGGATTCTGAATCTGAATTCTGAATCTGAATTCTGAATCTGAATTCTGAATCTGAATTCTGAATCTGAATTCTGAATCTGAATTCTGAATCTGAATTCTGAATCTGAATTCTGAATCTGAATTCTGTATCTGAATTCTGAATCTGAATTCTGAATCTGAATTCTGAATTCTGAATCTGAATTCTGAATCTAGTTCTTAATCTGAATTCTGAATCTGAATTCTAAATCTGAATTCTGAATCTGAATATGAGTTCTGAATCTGAATTTTGAATCTGAATTCTGAATCCTGAATTCTGTTTCCTAAACCTGTATTCTGAATTTGAAATCTGAATCTGAATTCTGCATCTGAAATTGAATCTTAATTATGTATGAGTATGTAGAAATGAAAAAAAAACATAAATTCATTCTTCAACACGGGTAAAAAAACGAAGGTCATAAAATCTTCATATAAATTCCCCCACCCCCCGCAGTTTTCTGTACGGCTCTGCATTTTGTTGACACCCGGCATGGCTATAGACACTATAATTTCATATATGAAATTATAGTGTCTAATAGGCATGGCGGACTCTGAAGGAAACGCCCATCCGCCATTTGCTGCATTGAAAAGCAAGAAGTGTAAGATATAAACACTGTTGCCGTATTTGCCCCAGCAGACTGAGAAACTGCCCAGACCACGATGCGTCTTAGTAATGCCTTTTACGTATTTGAGTTTGAGCCACTCTTTGTCAAGCGTGCTGATGGTTTATTGGATAACGTTTGCGTCTTGGGATCTGAAGGTTTTTGGTTCGATTCCCGAGTCTATAAATTTTATTTTTTTATTTTGATTATCTCTAATTTATAAATGATTGCTGGTGCTGCTGCTTCGAGGCGCCACTAGCAACTTTTTTTTATGCCATAATAAGTATGATATGTATTTCGTAAAGAAAACGGTTTCAACTATTTTGTTTTTTTCCCGTTTTTGAAAGGGTTGTGTAGAAAAAAAATGCATTCTTTTGAGACTAAAATCATTTTAATTGTGCAGCCCAGTTTCGCAAAAACGTCCTTGACATTTTTAAAATGGCACATACAAATCCACGGACATCAACAGAACTCGTCGAGCTGAGTCGATAGGTACCTATAAAGGTATGTCTAAGACCCATAATTAATGATCTCTCAAATCGACCGATAACCAAACCTTTCTGTTAGAAAGGCAAAAATGATGCATAGTACGTTTTTTGGCGAAAAGCGAACTGGTATGTAAGGAGTTCATTTTATGTATGGAAAGAATGGTATTTAAACAGTTGAATTTCCAAGTCTTATAACACGCTGAAATGGTGCCGTGGTAGCAACCAGAACTTTCACGATGCTGGTCACGGTTCGAATCTTACTGTTTTTTTATGCTTTTTTTACTGAATAAGTAAAACCAACTACAATATTGATGGATAGCCGTGACACGTGGCCTAGCATGATACCTTTTTTAGAGCTCAACCATGCATAAAAGAAAAATTCTCACAAAAGCAGGGGAAAGTAATATGACTATTAAATGATTAATCTCATTCTGAAAACTAAATCTGAAATCTTATTCTGATTCTAAAGTTTGAATTTTGAGTTACAGCACTTAGTCTAATATTTGAATATAATTTCCAATTTCAAATTCCAGGTTGATCTTTAATCCGAATTCTTAATCAGAATTCTAAATCTGAATTCTCAATCTGAATTCTGAATCTGAACTCAGAATTTGAATAATGAATCTGAATTCTGAATTCAAATTCAGAATTAAGATTTTAGCATTAAGAATTTAGAATTCAGAATTCAGAATTCTGGATTCTGAATTCTGAATTCAAAATTTTGAATTTTGAATTCTTTATTTTAATTCTGAATCTAAATTCTAAACCTGTATTCTGTATCTGAATTCTGTATCTGAATCTGGAATCTGGATTCTAAATCTGAATCTGAATTCTAATTCTGGATTCTGAATCTGAATTCTGAATCTGATAAAGATGGATAGCAAAATGAAGAGAAAAGAGCAAAAGAACATTTTTGCAAGGAAAACTTATAAACGCACACCATACTTTACCCCGCAACATCAATCATTATAAATTTTCAATTCCGATATTCTTTCTTCAAGAATCTAAATTTTCATCGATATGCTGAAAATAAATTTACAAAAATCTGAATTCTAAATCTTAATTCTGATTGTGAATTCTGAATTTGAATTCTGAATCTGAATTCTGAATCTGAATCTAAATTCTGAATCTGAATTCTGAATCTGAATTCTGAATCTGAATTCTGAATCTGAATTCTGAATCTGAATTCTGAATCTGAATTCTGAATCTGAATTCTGAATCTGAATTCTGAATCTGAATTCTGAATCTGAATTTTGAATCTGAATTCTGAATCTGAATTCTGAATCTGAATTCTGAATCTGAATTCTGAATCTGAATTCTGAATCTGAATTCTGAATCTGAATTCTGAATCTGAATTCTGAATCTGAATTCTGAATCTGAATTCTGAATCTGAATTCTGAATCTGAATTCTGAATCTGAATTCTGAATCTGAATTCTGAATCTGAATTCTGAATCTGAATTCTGAATCTGAATTCTGAATCTGAATTCTGAATCTGAATTCTGAATCTGAATTCTGAATCTGAATTCTGAATCTGAATTCTGAATCTGAATTCTGAATCTGAATTCTGAATCTGAATTCTGAATCTGAATTCTGAATCTGAATTCTGAATCTGAATTCTGAATCTGAATTCTGAATCTGAATTCTGAATCTGAATTCTGAATCTGAATTCTGAATCTGAATTCTGAATCTGAATTCTGAATCTGAATTCTGAATCTGAATTCTGAATCTGAATTCTGAATCTGAATTCTGAATCTGAATTCTGAATCTGAATTCTGAATCTGAATTCTGAATCTGAATTCTGAATCTGAATTCTGAATCTGAATTCTGAATCTGAATTCTGAATCTGAATTCTGAATCTGAATTCTGAATCTGAATTCTGAATCTGAATTCTGAATCTGAATTCTGAATCTGAATTCTGAATCTGAATTCTGAATCTGAATTCTGAATCTGAATTCTGAATCTGAATTCTGAATCTGAATTCTGAATCTGAATTCTGAATCTGAATTCTGAATCTGAATTCTGAATCTGAATTCTGAATCTGAATTCTGAATCTGAATTCTGAATCTGAATTCTGAATCTGAATTCTGAATCTGAATTCTGAATCTGAATTCTGAATCTGAATTCTGAATCTGAATTCTGAATCTGAATTCTGAATCTGAATTCTGAATCTGAATTCTGAATCTGAATTCTGAATCTGAATTCTGAATCTGAATTCTGAATCTGAATTCTGAATCTGAATTCTGAATCTGAATTCTGAATCTGAATTCTGAATCTGAATTCTGAATCTGAATTCTGAATCTGAATTCTGAATCTGAATTCTGAATCTGAATTCTGAATCTGAATTCTGAATCTGAATTCTGAATCTGAATTCTGAATCTGAATTCTGAATCTGAATTCTGAATCTGAATTCTGAATCTGAATTCTGAATCTGAATTCTGAATCTGAATTCTGAATCTGAATTCTGAATTCTGAATCTGAATTCTGAATCTGAATTCTGAATCTAGTTCTTAATCTGAATTCTGAATCTGAAATCTGAATCTGAATTCTGAATCTGAATATGAGTTCTGAATCTGAATTTTGAATCTGAATTCTGAATCCTGAATTCTGTTTCCTAAACCTGTATTCTGAATTTGAAATCTGAATCTGAATTCTGCATCTGAAATTGAATCTTAATTATGTATGAGTATGTAGAAATGAAAAAAAAAACATAAATTCATTCTTCAACACGGGTAAAAAAACGAAGGTCATAAAATCTTCATATAAATTCCCCCACCCCCCGCAGTTTTCTGTACGGCTCTGCATTTTGTTGACACCCGGCATGGCATTGTGTCTAATAGGCATGGCGGACTCTGAAGGAAACGCCCATCCGCCATTTGCTGCATTGAAAAGCAAGAAGTGTAAGATATAAACACTGTTGCCGTATTTGCCCCAGCAGACTGAGAAACTGCCCAGACCACGATGCGTCTTAGTAATGCCTTTTAAGTATTTGAGTTTGAGCTACTCTTTGTCAAGCGTGCTGATGGTTTATTGGATAGCGTTTGCGTCTTGGGATCTGAAGGTTTTTGGTTCGATTCCCGAGTCAATAAATTTTATTTTTTTATTTTGATTATCTCTAATTTATAAATGATTGCTGGTGCTGCTGCTTCGAGGCGCCACTAGCAATTTTTTTTTATGCCATAATAAGTATAATATGTATTTCGTAAAGAAAACGGTTTCAACTATTTTGTTTTTTTCCCGTTTTTGAAAGGGTTGTGTAGAAAAAAAAATGCATTCTTTTGAGACTAAAATCATTTTAATTGTGCAGCCCAGTTTCGCAAAAACGTTCTTGACATTTTTAAAATGGCACATACAAATCCACGGACATCAACAGAACTCGTCGAGCTGAGTCGATAGGTACCTATAAAGGTATGTCTAAGACCCATAATTAATGATCTCTCAAATCGACCGATAACCAAAAACCTTTCTGTTAGAAAGGCAAAAATTATGCATAGTACGTTTTTTGGCGAAAAGCGAACTGGTATGTAAGGAGTTCATTTTATGTATGGAAAGAATGGTATTTAAACAGTTGAATTTCCAAGTCTTATAACACGCTGAAATGGTGCCGTGGTAGCAACCAGAACTTTCACGATGCTGGTCACGGTTCGAATCTTACTGTTTTTTTATGCTTTTTTTATTGAATAAGTAAAACCAACTACAATATTGATGGATAGCCGTGACACGTGGCCTAGCATGATACCTTTTTTAGAGCTCAACCATGCATAAAAGAAAAATTCTCACAAAAGCAGGGGAAAGTAATATGACTATTAAATGATTAATCTCATTCTGAAAACTAAATCTGAAATCTTATTCTGATTCTAAAGTTTGAATTTTGAGTTACAGCACTTAGTCTAATATTTGAATATAATTTCCAATTTCAAATTCCAGGTTGATCTTTAATCCGAATTCTTAATCAGAATTCTAAATCTGAATTCTCAATCTGAATTCTGAATCTGAACTCAGAATTTGAATTATGAATCTGAATTCTGAATTCAAATTCAGAATTAAGATTTTAGCATTAAGAATTTAGAATTCAGAATTCAGAATTCTGGATTCTGAATTCTGAATTCAAAATTTTGAATTTTGAATTCTTTATTTTAATTCTGAATCTAAATTCTAAACCTGTATTCTGTATCTGAATTCTGTATCTGAATCTGGAATCTGGATTCTAAATCTGAATCTGAATTCTAATTCTGGATTCTGAATCTGAATTCTGAATCTGATAAAGATGGATAGCAAAATGAAGAGAAAAGAGCAAAAGAACATTTTTGCAAGGAAAACTTATAAACGCACACCATACTTTACCCCGCAACATCAATCATTATAAATTTTCAATTCCGATATTCTTTCTTCAAGAATCTAAATTTTCATCGATATGCTGAAAATAAATTTACAAAAATCTGAATTCTAAATCTTAATTCTGATTGTGAATTCTGAATTTGAATTCTGAATCTGAGTTCTGAATCTGAATCTAAATTCTGAATCTGAATTCAGAATCTGAATTCTGAATCTGAATTCTGAATCTGAATTCTGAATCTGAATTCTGAATCTGAATTCTGAATCTGAATTCTGAATCTGAATTCTGAATTTGAATTCTGAATCTGAATTCTGAATCTGAATTCTGAATCTGAATTCTGAATCTGAATTCTGAATCTGAATTCTGAATCTGAATTCTGAATCTGAATTCTGAATCTGAATTCTGAATCTGAATTCTGAATCTGAATTCTGAATCTGAATTCTGAATCTGAATTCTGAATCTGAATTCTGAATCTGAATTCTGAATCTGAATTCTGAATCTGAATTCTGAATCTGAATTCTGAATCTGAATTCTGAATCTGAATTCTGAATCTGAATTCTGAATCTGAATTCTGAATCTGAATTCTGAATCTGAATTCTGAATCTGAATTCTGAATCTGAATTCTGAATCTGAATTCTGAATCTGAATTCTGAATCTGAATTCTGAATCTGAATTCTGAATCTGAATTCTGAATCTGAATTCTGAATCTGAATTCTGAATCTGAATTCTGAATCTGAATTCTGAATCTGAATTCTGAATCTGAATTCTGAATCTGAATTCTGAATCTGAATTCTGAATCTGAATTCTGAATCTGAATTCTGAATCTGAATTCTGAATCTGAATTCTGAATCTGAATTCTGAATCTGAATTCTGAATCTGAATTCTGAATCTGAATTCTGAATCTGAATTCTGAATCTGAATTCTGAATCTGAATTCTGAATCTGAATTCTGAATCTGAATTCTGAATCTGAATTCTGAATCTGAATTCTGAATCTGAATTCTGAATCTGAATTCTGAATCTGAATTCTGAATCTGAATTCTGAATCTGAATTCTGAATCTGAATTCTGAATCTGAATTCTGAATCTGAATTCTGAATCTGAATTCTGAATCTGAATTCTGAATCTGAATTCTGAATCTGAATTCTGAATCTGAATTCTGAATCTGAATTCTGAATCTGAATTCTGAATCTGAATTCTGAATCTGAATTCTGAATCTGGATTCTGAATCTGAATTCTGAATCTGAATTCTGAATCTGAATTCTGAATCTGAATTCTGAATCTGAATTCTGAATCTGAATTCTGAATCTGAATTCTGAATCTGAATTCTGAATCTGAATTCTGAATCTGAATTCTGAATCTGAATTCTGAATCTGAATTCTGAATTCTGAATCTGAATTCTGAATCTAGTTCTTAATCTGAATTCTGAATCTGAATTCTAAATCTGAATTCTGAATCTGAATATGAGTTCTGAATCTGAATTTTGAATCTGAATTCTGAATCCTGAATTCTGTTTCCTAAACCTGTATTCTGAATTTGAAATCTGAATCTGAATTCTGCATCTGAAATTGAATCTTAATTATGTATGAGTATGTAGAAATGAAAAAAAAAACATAAATTCATTCTTCAACACGGGTAAAAAAACGAAGGTCATAAAATCTTCATATAAATTCCCCCACCCCCCGCAGTTTTCTGTACGGCTCTGCATTTTGTTGACACCCGGCATGGCTATAGACACTATAATTTCATATATGAAATTATAGTGTCTAATAGGCATGGCGGACTCTGAAGGAAACGCCCATCCGCCATTTGCTGCATTGAAAAGCAAGAAGTGTAAGATATAAACACTGTTGCCGTATTTGCCCCAGCAGACTGAGAAACTGCCCAGACCACGATGCGTCTTAGTAATGCCTTTTACGTATTTGAGTTTGAGCCACTCTTTGTCAAGCGTGCTGATGGTTTATTGGATAGCGTTTGCGTCTTGGGATCTGAAGGTTTTTGGTTCGATTCCCGAGTCTATAAATTTTATTTTTTTATTTTGATTATCTCTAATTTATAAATGATTGCTGGTGCTGCTGCTTCGAGGCGCCACTAGCAACTTTTTTTTATGCCATAATAAGTATGATATGTATTTCGTAAAGAAAACGGTTTCAACTATTTTGTTTTTTTTCCCGTTTTTGAAAGGGTTGTGTAGAAAAAAAAATGCATTCTTTTGAGACTAAAATCATTTTAATTGTGCAGCCCAGTTTCGCAAAAACGTTCTTGACATTTTTAAAATGGCACATACAAATCCACGGACATCAACAGAACTCGTCGAGCTGAGTCGATAGGTACCTATAAAGGTATGTCTAAGACCCATAATTAATGATCTCTCAAATCGACCGATAACCAAACCTTTCTGTTAGAAAGGCAAAAATGATGCATAGTACGTTTTTTGGCGAAAAGCGAACTGGTATGTAAGGAGTTCATTTTATGTATGGAAAGAATGGTATTTAAACAGTTGAATTTCCAAGTCTTATAACACGCTGAAATGGTGCCGTGGTAGCAACCAGAACTTTCACGATGCTGGTCACGGTTCGAATCTTACTGTTTTTTTATGCTTTTTTTATTGAATAAGTAAAACCAACTACAATATTGATGGATAGCCGTGACACGTGGCCTAGCATGATACCTTTTTTAGAGCTCAACCATGCATAAAAGAAAAATTCTCACAAAAGCAGGGGAAAGTAATATGACTATTAAATGATTAATCTCATTCTGAAAACTAAATCTGAAATCTTATTCTGATTCTAAAGTTTGAATTTTGAGTTACAGCACTTAGTCTAATATTTGAATATAATTTCCAATTTCAAATTCCAGGTTGATCTTTAATCCGAATTCTTAATCAGAATTCTAAATCTGAATTCTCAATCTGAATTCTGAATCTGAACTCAGAATTTGAATTATGAATCTGAATTCTGAATTCAAATTCAGAATTAAGATTTTAGCATTAAGAATTTAGAATTCAGAATTCAGAATTCTGGATTCTGAATTCTCAATTCAAAATTTTGAATTTTGAATTCTTTATTTTAATTCTGAATCTAAATTCTAAACCTGTATTCTGTATCTGAATTCTGTATCTGAATCTGGAATCTGGATTCTAAATCTGAATCTGAATTCTAATTCTGGATTCTGAATCTGAATTCTGAATCTGATAAAGATGGATAGAAAAATGAAGAGAAAAGAGCAAAAGAACATTTTTGCAAGGAAAACTTATAAACGCACACCATACTTTACCCCGCAACATCAATCATTATAAATTTTCAATTCCGATATTCTTTCTTCAAGAATCTAAATTTTCATCGATATGCTGAAAATAAATTTACAAAAATCTGAATTCTAAATCTTAATTCTGATTGTGAATTCTGAATTTGAATTCTGAATCTGAATTCTGAATCTGAATCTAAATTCTGAATCTGAATTCAGAATCTGAATTCTGAATCTGAATTCTGAATCTGAATTCTGAATCTGAATTCTGAATCTGAATTCTGAATCTGAATTCTGAATCTGAATTCTGAATCTGAATTCTGAATCTGAATTCTGAATCTGAATTCTGAATCTGAATTCTGAATCTGAATTCTGAATCTGAATTCTGAATCTGAATTCTGAATCTGAATTCTGAATCTGAATTCTGAATCTGAATTCTGAATCTGAATTCTGAATCTGAATTCTGAATCTGAATTCTGAATCTGAATTCTGAATCTGAATTCTGAATCTGAATTCTGAATCTGAATTCTGAATCTGAATTCTGAATCTGAATTCTGAATCTGAATTCTGAATCTGAATTCTGAATCTGAATTCTGAATCTGAATTCTGAATCTGAATTCTGAATCTGAATTCTGAATCTGAATTCTGAATCTGAATTCTGAATCTGAATTCTGAATCTGAGTTCTGAATCTGAATTCTGAATCTGAATTCTGAATCTGAATTCTGAATCTGAATTCTGAATCTGAATTCTGAATCTGAATTCTGAATCTGAATTCTGAATCTGAATTCTGAATCTGAATTCTGAATCTGAATTCTGAATCTGAATTCTGAATCTGAATTCTGAATCTGAATTCTGAATCTGAATTCTGAATCTGAATTCTGAATCTGAATTCTGAATCTGAATTCTGAATCTGAATTCTGAATCTGAATTCTGAATCTGAATTCTGAATCTGAATTCTGAATCTGAATTCTGAATCTGAATTCTGAATCTGAATTCTGAATCTGAATTCTGAATCTGAATTCTGAATCTGAATTCTGAATCTGAATTCTGAATCTGAATTCTGAATCTGAATTCTGAATCTGAATTCTGAATCTGAATTCTGAATCTGAATTCTGAATCTGAATTCTGAATCTGAATTCTGAATCTGAATTCTGAATCTGAATTCTGAATCTGAATTCTGAATCTGAATTCTGAATCTGAATTCTGAATCTGAATTCTGAATCTGAATTCTGAATCTGAATTCTGAATCTGAATTCTGAATCTGAATTCTGAATCTGAATTCTGAATCTGAATTCTGAATCTGAATTCTGAATCTGAATTCTGAATCTGAATTCTGAATCTGAATTCTGAATCTGAATTCTGAATCTGAATTCTGAATCTGAATTCTGAATCTGAATTCTGAATCTGAATTCTGAATCTGAATTCTGAATCTGAATTCTGAATCTGAATTCTGAATCTGAATTCTGAATCTGGATTCTGAATCTGAATTCTGAATCTGAATTCTGAATCTGAATTCTGAATCTGAATTCTGAATCTGAATTCTGAATCTGAATTCTGAATCTGAATTCTGAATCTGAATTCTGTATTCTGAATCTGAATTCTGAATCTAGTTCTTAATCTGAATTCTGAATCTGAATTCTAAATCTGAATTCTGAATCTGAATATGAGTTCTGAATCTGAATTTTGAATCTGAATTCTGAATCCTGAATTCTGTTTCCTAAACCTGTATTCTGAATTTGAAATCTGAATCTGAATTCTGCATCTGAAATTGAATCTTAATTATGTATGAGTATGTAGAAATGAAAAAAAAACATAAATTCATTCTTCAACACGGGTAAAAAAACGAAGGTCATAAAATCTTCATATAAATTCCCCCACCCCCCGCAGTTTTCTGTACGGCTCTGCATTTTGTTGACACCCGGCATGGCTATAGACACTATAATTTCATATATGAAATTATAGTGTCTAATAGGCATGGCGGACTCTGAAGGAAACGCCCATCCGCCATTTGCTGCATTGAAAAGCAAGAAGTGTAAGATATAAACACTGTTGCCGTATTTGCCCCAGCAGACTGAGAAACTGCCCAGACCACGATGCGTCTTAGTAATGCCTTTTACGTATTTGAGTTTGAGCCACTCTTTGTCAAGCGTGCTGATGGTTTATTGGATAGCGTTTGCGTCTTGGGATCTGAAGGGTTTTGGTTCGATTCCCGAGTCTATAATTTTTATTTTTTTATTTTGATTATCTCTAATTTATAAATGATTGCTGGTGCTGCTGCTTCGAGGCGCCACTAGCAACTTTTTTTTATGCCATAATAAGTATGATATGTATTTCGTAAAGAAAACGGTTTCAACTATTTTGTTTTTTTCCCGTTTTTGAAAGGGTTGTGTAGAAAAAAAATGCATTCTTTTGAGACTAAAATCATTTTAATTGTGCAGCCCAGTTTCGCAAAAACGTCCTTGACATTTTTAAAATGGCACATACAAATCCACGGACATCAACAGAACTCGTCGAGCTGAGTCGATAGGTACCTATAAAGGTATGTCTAAGACCCATAATTAATGATCTCTCAAATCGACCGATAACCAAACCTTTCTGTTAGAAAGGCAAAAATGATGCATAGTACGTTTTTTGGCGAAAAGCGAACTGGTATGTAAGGAGTTCATTTTATGTATGGAAAGAATGGTATTTAAACAGTTGAATTTCCAAGTCTTATAACACGCTGAAATGGTGCCGTGGTAGCAACCAGAACTTTCACGATGCTGGTCACGGTTCGAATCTTACTGTTTTTTTATGCTTTTTTTACTGAATAAGTAAAACCAACTACAATATTGATGGATAGCCGTGACACGTGGCCTAGCATGATACCTTTTTTAGAGCTCAACCATGCATAAAAGAAAAATTCTCACAAAAGCAGGGGAAAGTAATATGACTATTAAATGATTAATCTCATTCTGAAAACTAAATCTGAAATCTTATTCTGATTCTAAAGTTTGAATTTTGAGTTACAGCACTTAGTCTAATATTTGAATATAATTTCCAATTTCAAATTCCAGGTTGATCTTTAATCCGAATTCTAAATCAGAATTCTAAATCTGAATTCTCAATCTGAATTCTGAATCTGAACTCAGAATTTGAATTATGAATCTGAATTCTGAATTCAAATTCAGAATTAAGATTTTAGCATTAAGAATTTAGAATTCAGAATTCAGAATTCTGGATTCTGAATTCTGAATTCAAAATTTTGAATTTTGAATTCTTTATTTTAATTCTGAATCTAAATTCTAAACCTGTATTCTGTATCTGAATTCTGTATCTGAATCTGGAATCTGGATTCTAAATCTGAATCTGAATTCTAATTCTGGATTCTGAATCTGAATTCTGAATCTGATAAAGATGGATAGCAAAATGAAGAGAAAAGAGCAAAAGAACATTTTTGCAAGGAAAACTTATAAACGCACACCATACTTTACCCCGCAACATCAATCATTATAAATTTTCAATTCCGATATTCTTTCTTCAAGAATCTAAATTTTCATCGATATGCTGAAAATAAATTTACAAAAATCTGAATTCTAAATCTTAATTCTGATTGTGAATTCTGAATTTGAATTCTGAATCTGAATTCTGAATCTGAATCTAAATTCTGAATCTGAATTCAGAATCTGAATTCTGAATCTGAATTCTGAATCTGAATTCTGAATCTGAATTCTGAATCTGAATTCTGAATCTGAATTCTGAATCTGAATTCTGAATCTGAATTCTGAATCTGAATTCTGAATCTGAATTCTGAATCTGAATTCTGAATCTGAATTTTGAATCTGAATTCTGAATCTGAATTCTGAATCTGAATTCTGAATCTGAATTCTGAATCTGAATTCTGAATCTGAATTCTGAATCTGAATTCTGAATCTGAATTCTGAATCTGAATTCTGAATCTGAATTCTGAATCTGAATTCTGAATCTGAATTCTGAATCTGAATTCTAAATCTGAATTCTGAATCTGAATTCTGAATCTGAATTCTGAATCTGAATTCTGAATCTGAATTCTGAATCTGAATTCTGAATCTGAATTCTGAATCTGAATTCTGAATCTGAATTCTGAATCTGAATTCTGAATCTGAATTCTGAATCTGAATTCTGAATCTGAATTCTGAATCTGAATTCTGAATCTGAATTCTGAATCTGAATTCTGAATCTGAATTCTGAATCTGAATTCTGAATCTGAATTCTGAATCTGAATTCTGAATCTGAATTCTGAATCTGAATTCTGAATCTGAATTCTGAATCTGAATTCTGAATCTGAATTCTGAATCTGAATTCTGAATCTGAATTCTGAATCTGAATTCTGAATCTGAATTCTGAATCTGAATTCTGAATCTGAATTCTGAATCTGAATTCTGAATCTGAATTCTGAATCTGAATTCTGAATCTGAATTCTGAATCTGAATTCTGAATCTGAATTCTGAATCTGAATTCTGAATCTGAATTCTGAATCTGAATTCTGAATCTGAATTCTGAATCTGAATTCTGAATCTGAATTCTGAATCTGAATTCTGAATCTGAATTCTGAATCTGAATTCTGAATCTGAATTCTGAATCTGAATTCTGAATCTGAATTCTGAATCTGAATTCTGAATCTGAATTCTGAATCTGAATTCTGAATCTGAATTCTGAATCTGAATTCTGAATCTGAATTCTGAATCTGAATTCTGAATCTGAATTCTGAATCTGAATTCTGAATCTGAATTCTGAATCTGAATTCTGAATCTGAATTCTGAATCTGAATTCTGAATCTGAATTCTGAATCTGAATTCTGAATCTGAATTCTGAATCTGAATTCTGAATCTGAATTCTGAATCTGAATTCTGAATCTGAATTCTGAATCTGAATTCTGAATCTGAATTCTGAATCTGGATTCTGAATCTGAATTCTGAATCTGAATTCTGAATCTGAATTCTGAATCTGAATTCTGAATCTGAATTCTGAATCTGAATTCTGAATCTGAATTCTGAATCTGAATTCTGAATCTGAATTCTGAATTCTGAATCTGAATTCTGAATCTAGTTCTTAATCTGAATTCTGAATCTGAATTCTAAATCTGAATTCTGAATCTGAATATGAGTTCTGAATCTGAATTTTGAATCTGAATTCTGAATCCTGAATTCTGTTTCCTAAACCTGTATTCTGAATTTGAAATCTGAATCTGAATTCTGCATCTGAAATTGAATCTTAATTATGTATGAGTATGTAGAAATGAAAAAAAAACATAAATTCATTCTTCAACACGGGTAAAAAAACGAAGGTCATAAAATCTTCATATAAATTCCCCCACCCCCCGCAGTTTTCTGTACGGCTCTGCATTTTGTTGACACCCGGCATGGCTATAGACACTATAATTTCATATATGAAATTATAGTGTCTAATAGGCATGGCGGACTCTGAAGGAAACGCCCATCCGCCATTTGCTGCATTGAAAAGCAAGAAGTGTAAGATATAAACACTGTTGCCGTATTTGCCCCAGCAGACTGAGAAACTGCCCAGACCACGATGCGTCTTAGTAATGCCTTTTAAGTATTTGAGTTTGAGCTACATTTTGTCAAGCGTGCTGATGGTTTATTGGATAGCGTTTGCGTCTTGGGATCTGAAGGTTTTTGGTTCGATTCCCGAGTCAATAAATTTTATTTTTTTATTTTGATTATCTCTAATTTATAAATGATTGCTGGTGCTGCTGCTTCGAGGCGCCACTAGCAATTTTTTTTTATGCCATAATAAGTATAATATGTATTTCGTAAAGAAAACGGTTTCAACTATTTTGTTTTTTTCCCGTTTTTGAAAGGGTTGTGTAGAAAAAAAATGCATTCTTTTGAGACTAAAATCATTTTAATTGTGCAGCCATTTCGCAAAAACGTTCTTGACATTTTTAAAATGGCACATACAAATCCACGGACATCAACAGAACTCGTCGAGCTGAGTCGATAGGTACCTATAAAGGTATGTCTAAGACCCATAATTAATGATCTCTCAAATCGACCGATAACCAAAAACCTTTCTGTTAGAAAGGCAAAAATTATGCATAGTACGTTTTTTGGCGAAAAGCGAACTGGTATGTAAGGAGTTCATTTTATGTATGGAAAGAATGGTATTTAAACAGTTGAATTTCCAAGTCTTATAACACGCTGAAATGGTGCCGTGGTAGCAACCAGAACTTTCACGATGCTGGTCACGGTTCGAATCTTACTGTTTTTTTATGCTTTTTTTATTGAATAAGTAAAACCAACTACAATATTGATGGATAGCCGTGACACGTGGCCTAGCATGATACCTTTTTTAGAGCTCAACCATGCATAAAAGAAAAATTCTCACAAAAGCAGGGGAAAGTAATATGACTATTAAATGATTAATCTCATTCTGAAAACTAAATCTGAAATCTTATTCTGATTCTAAAGTTTGAATTTTGAGTTACAGCACTTAGTCTAATATTTGAATATAATTTCCAATTTCAAATTCCAGGTTGATCTTTAATCCGAATTCTTAATCAGAATTCTAAATCTGAATTCTCAATCTGAATTCTGAATCTGAACTCAGAATTTGAATTATGAATCTGAATTCTGAATTCAAATTCAGAATTAAGATTTTAGCATTAAGAATTTAGAATTCAGAATTCAGAATTCTGGATTCTGAATTCTCAATTCAAAATTTTGAATTTTGAATTCTTTATTTTAATTCTGAATCTAAATTCTAAACCTGTATCCTGTATCTGAATTCTGTATCTGAATCTGGAATCTGGATTCTAAATCTGAATCTGAATTCTAATTCTGGATTCTGAATCTGAATTCTGAATCTGATAAAGATGGATAGAAAAATGAAGAGAAAAGAGCAAAAGAACATTTTTGCAAGGAAAACTTATAAACGCACACCATACTTTACCCCGCAACATCAATCATTATAAATTTTCAATTCCGATATTCTTTCTTCAAGAATCTAAATTTTCATCGATATGCTGAAAATAAATTTACAAAAATCTGAATTCTAAATCTTAATTCTGATTGTGAATTCTGAATTTGAATTCTGAATCTGAATTCTGAATCTGAATCTAAATTCTGAATCTGAATTCAGAATCTGAATTCTGAATCTGAATTCTGAATCTGAATTCTGAATCTGAATTCTGAATCTGAATTCTGAATCTGAATTCTGAATCTGAATTCTGAATCTGAATTCTGAATCTGAATTCTGAATCTGAATTTTGAATCTGAATTCTGAATCTGAATTCTGAATCTGAATTCTGAATCTGAATTCTGAATCTGAATTCTGAATCTGAATTCTGAATCTGAATTCTGAATCTGAATTCTGAATCTGAATTCTGAATCTGAATTCTGAATCTGAATTCTGAATCTGAATTCTGAATCTGAATTCTGAATCTGAATTCTGAATCTGAATTCTGAATCTGAATTCTGAATCTGAATTCTGAATCTGAATTCTGAATCTGAATTCTGAATCTGAATTCTGAATCTGAATTCTGAATCTGAATTCTGAATCTGAATTCTGAATCTGAATTCTGAATCTGAATTCTGAATCTGAATTCTGAATCTGAATTCTGAATCTGAATTCTGAATCTGAATTCTGAATCTGAATTCTGAATCTGAATTCTGAATCTGAATTCTGAATCTGAATTCTGAATCTGAATTCTGAATCTGAATTCTGAATCTGAATTCTGAATCTGAATTCTGAATCTGAATTCTGAATCTGAATTCTGAATCTGAATTCTGAATCTGAATTCTGAATCTGAATTCTGAATCTGAATTCTGAATCTGAATTCTGAATCTGAATTCTGAATCTGAATTCTGAATCTGAATTCTGAATCTGAATTCTGAATCTGAATTCTGAATCTGAATTCTGAATCTGAATTCTGAATCTGAATTCTGAATCTGAATTCTGAATCTGAATTCTGAATCTGAATTCTGAATCTGAATTCTGAATCTGAATTCTGAATCTGAATTCTGAATCTGAATTCTGAATCTGAATTCTGAATCTGAATTCTGAATCTGAATTCTGAATCTGAATTCTGAATCTGAATTCTGAATCTGAATTCTGAATCTGAATTCTGAATCTGAATTCTGAATCTGAATTCTGAATCTGAATTCTGAATCTGAATTCTGAATCTGAATTCTGAATCTGAATTCTGAATCTGAATTCTGAATCTGAATTCTGAATCTGAATTCTGAATCTGAATTCTGAATCTGAATTCTGAATCTGAATTCTGAATCTGAATTCTGAATCTGAATTCTGAATCTGAATTCTGAATCTGAATTCTGAATCTGAATTCTGAATCTGAATTCTGAATCTGAATTCTGAATCTGGATTCTGAATCTGAATTCTGAATCTGAATTCTGAATCTGAATTCTGAATCTGAATTCTGAATCTGAATTCTGAATCTGAATTCTGAATCTGAATTCTGAATCTGAATTCTGAATCTGAATTCTGAATCTGAATTCTGAATCTGAATTCTGAATTCTGAATCTGAATTCTGAATCTAGTTCTTAATCTGAATTCTGAATCTGAATTCTAAATCTGAATTCTGAATCTGAATATGAGTTCTGAATCTGAATTTTGAATCTGAATTCTGAATCCTGAATTCTGTTTCCTAAACCTGTATGAAAAAAAAAAACATAAATTCATTCTTCAACACGGGTAAAAAAACGAAGGTCATAAAATCTTCATATAAATTCCCCCACCCCCCGCAGTTTTCTGTACGGCTCTGCATTTTGTTGACACCCGGCATGGCTATAGACACTATAATTTCATATATGAAATTATAGTGTCTAATAGGCATGGCGGACTCTGAAGGAAACGCCCATCCGCCATTTGCTGCATTGAAAAGCAAGAAGTGTAAGATATAAACACTGTTGCCGTATTTGCCCCAGCAGACTGAGAAACTGCCCAGACCACGATGCGTCTTAGTAATGCCTTTTACGTATTTGAGTTTGAGCCACTCTTTGTCAAGCGTGCTGATGGTTTATTGGATAGCGTTTGCGTCTTGGGATCTGAAGGTTTTTGGTTCGATTCCCGAGTCTATAAATTTTATTTTTTTATTTTGATTATCTCTAATTTATAAATGATTGCTGGTGCTGCTGCTTCGAGGCGCCACTAGCAACTTTTTTTTATGCCATAATAAGTATGATATGTATTTCGTAAAGAAAACGGTTTCAACTATTTTGTTTTTTTCCCGTTTTTGAAAGGGTTGTGTAGAAAAAAAAATGCATTCTTTTGAGACTAAAATCATTTTAATTGTGCAGCCCAGTTTCGCAAAAACGTCCTTGACATTTTTAAAATGGCACATACAAATCCACGGACATCAACAGAACTCGTCGAGCTGAGTCGATAGGTACCTATAAAGGTATGTATAAGACCCATAATTAATGATCTCTCAAATCGACCGATAACCAAACCTTTCTGTTAGAAAGGCAAAAATGATGCATAGTACGTTTTTTGGCGAAAAGCGAACTGGTATGTAAGGAGTTCATTTTATGTATGGAAAGAATGGTATTTAAACAGTTGAATTTCCAAGTCTTATAACACGCTGAAATGGTGCCGTGGTAGCAACCAGAACTTTCACGATGCTGGTCACGGTTCGAATCTTACTGTTTTTTTATGCTTTTTTTACTGAATAAGTAAAACCAACTACAATATTGATGGATAGCCGTGACACGTGGCCTAGCATGATACCTTTTTTAGAGCTCAACCATGCATAAAAGAAAAATTCTCACAAAAGCAGGGGAAAGTAATATGACTATTAAATGATTAATCTCATTCTGAAAACTAAATCTGAAATCTTATTCTGATTCTAAAGTTTGAATTTTGAGTTACAGCACTTAGTCTAATATTTGAATATAATTTCCAATTTCAAATTCCAGGTTGATCTTTAATCCGAATTCTTAATCAGAATTCTAAATCTGAATTCTCAATCTGAATTCTGAATCTGAACTCAGAATTTGAATAATGAATCTGAATTCTGAATTCAAATTCAGAATTAAGATTTTAGCATTAAGAATTTAGAATTCAGAATTCAGAATTCTGGATTCTGAATTCTGAATTCAAAATTTTGAATTTTGAATTCTTTATTTTAATTCTGAATCTAAATTCTAAACCTGTATTCTGTATCTGAATTCTGTATCTGAATCTGGAATCTGGATTCTAAATCTGAATCTGAATTCTAATTCTGGATTCTGAATCTGAATTCTGAATCTGATAAAGATGGATAGCAAAATGAAGAGAAAAGAGCAAAAGAACATTTTTGCAAGGAAAACTTATAAACGCACACCATACTTTACCCCGCAACATCAATCATTATAAATTTTCAATTCCGATATTCTTTCTTCAAGAATCTAAATTTTCATCGATATGCTGAAAATAAATTTACAAAAATCTGAATTCTAAATCTTAATTCTGATTGTGAATTCTGAATTTGAATTCTGAATCTGAGTTCTGAATCTGAATCTAAATTCTGAATCTGAATTCTGAATCTGAATTCTGAATCTGAATTCTGAATCTGAATTCTGAATCTGAATTCTGAATCTGAATTCTGAATCTGAATTCTGAATCTGAATTCTGAATCTGAATTCTGAATCTGAATTCTGAATCTGAATTCTGAATCTGAATTCTGAATCTGAATTCTGAATCTGAATTCTGAATCTGAATTCTGAATCTGAATTCTGAATCTGAATTCTGAATCTGAATTCTGAATCTGAATTCTGAATCTGAATTCTGAATCTGGATTCTGAATCTGAATTCTGAATCTGAATTCTGAATCTGAATTCTGAATCTGAATTTTGAATCTGAATTCTGAATCTGAATTCTGAATCTGAATTCTGAATCTGAATTCTGTAAATTTATTTTTCGGCATATCGGTGAAAAGTAGTTATGAAATTGATAAAGATGGATAGAGAAGTGAGAAGAAAATTTACAGATGTTGAAAAGAGCGAAAGAGCATTTTTGCGAGGAAACTTATTAACGTACACCATACTTTACCCTGCAACATTTCATTATTTAGGAGAAGTAGTACCGGGATAGAGGTGGCACTACCTTAACCTATACAATGAAATCTGGTTGGTCCGAAGTCTACATGTGGTGGACACGTATACTCCGGACGGAGTATACGTGTCCACCACATGTAGACTTCGGACCAACCAGATTTCATTGTATAGGTTAAGGTAGTGCCACCTCTATCCCGGTACTACTTCTCCTAAATAATGAAATGTTGCAGGGTAAAGTATGGTGTACGTTAATAAGTTTCCTCGCAAAAATGCTCTTTCGCTCTTTTCAACATCTGTAAATTTTCTTCTCACTTCTCTATCCATCTTTATCAATTTCATAACTACTTTTCACCGATATGCCGAAAAATAAATTTACAAAATTAATTAACGGTGGTTAACTTATCTTAAGAATCTGAATTCTGAATCTGAATTCTGAATTCTGAATCTGAATTCTGAATCTAGTTCTTAATCTGAATTCTGAATCTGAATTCTAAATCTGAATTCTGAATCTGAATATGAGTTCTGAATCTGAATTTTGAATCTGAATTCTGAATCCTGAATTCTGTTTCCTAAACCTGTATTCTGAATTTGAAATCTGAATCTGAATTCTGCATCTGAAATTGAATCTTAATTATGTATGAGTATGTAGAAATGAAAAAAAAAACATAAATTCATTCTTCAACACGGGTAAAAAAACGAAGGTCATAAAATCTTCATATAAATTCCCCCACCCCCCGCAGTTTTCTGTACGGCTCTGCATTTTGTTGACACCCGGCATGGCTATAGACACTATAATTTCATATATGAAATTATAGTGTCTAATAGGCATGGCGGACTCTGAAGGAAACGCCCATCCGCCATTTGCTGCATTGAAAAGCAAGAAGTGTAAGATATAAACACTGTTGCCGTATTTGCCCCAGCAGACTGAGAAACTGCCCAGACCACGATGCGTCTTAGTAATGCCTTTTACGTATTTGAGTTTGAGCCACTCTTTGTCAAGCGTCCTGATGGTTTATTGGATAGCGTTTGCGTCTTGGGATCTGAAGGTTTTTGGTTCGATTCCCGAGTCTATAAATTTTATTTTTTTATTTTGATTATCTCTAATTTATAAATGATTGCTGGTGCTGCTGCTTCGAGGCGCCACTAGCAACTTTTTTTTATGCCATAATAAGTATGATATGTATTTCGTAAAGAAAACGGTTTCAACTATTTTGTTTTTTTCCCGTTTTTGAAAGGGTTGTGTAGAAAAAAAAAATGCATTCTTTTGAGACTAAAATCATTTTAATTGTGCAGCCCAGTTTCGCAAAAACGTCCTTGACATTTTTAAAATGGCACATACAAATCCACGGACATCAACAGAACTCGTCGAGCTGAGTCGATAGGTACCTATAAAGGTATGTCTAAGACCCATAATTAATGATCTCTCAAATCGACCGATAACCAAACCTTTCTGTTAGAAAGGCAAAAAACGTTTAAAAGCGGCAGAAATGTCAGTTCACTTCATCAAACCTTATCATATACTTTTTGATTTTGATTTTTTTAAACCCACAGAAAAGTTCATTCGATACATGAAATTCTAGACAATCGTGAGAAAATCTGGTAACGAGAATTGGCTGAAGAATTAACCCACCCCAAAGAATGAATTTCCTCTACCTTCCCTTAAAATCGATTCCCTAACGTGTCAGATATTCTAATGGATCCCAAAATTTTCAATGTATTTCATTTCCGATTCCCACAATGCAGTACACAAAAGTTTCGATTCAATCGGGTCAATGGCTTTCTTTCACATTTGAAATCTATTGGACGTTGTAAAAACATTATGAATAAAACTCTTATCAACGAACTAGGTAGGGGAGAATGGGGATAATTGATCCCTTTTTTTTTATTTTTATCATATTTTTTGGGAAAACTTTGCAACTCACCGTCTTTTGCATTTTCTGACAGCTTGTAATTTCAAGCTTATATGCTCAAAAAGTTAGAAGCACTTTCGCGAGATTAAAAAAATTGTAATATTTTTTAAGTAACAGGAGACTTGATCCTTTACTAAAGGAGACTTGATCCCTTAATTCAGGGTGCCCTGACCCTAGACAAAAATCTAGTAAATCCGAAGATAAAAGGTTTTTTGCCATATTTGTTC